>NC_085136.1:97690602-97990602 GCF_035046485.1 Aedes albopictus
CCACTCCACTATCTCGTTCGATTAGTTTGTATCTAGTATAAGAGCAGTTTTTTCCCCCTTTCTCATTTGTGTTAGCGTTCTATTCAATTTTGATCTTCGTGATCGTCGTTTGTTTTTGAGCGTGTGCCCCGTGGCGGCGGTTGCTTGCCACAATGGGTGATGATGATGATGGCGGGGGTACTTCGTATCTCATCAACGAGGCTTTGCTGTTGACTTCGGACGCTTCGAGTCAACCAAATGTTAACAATGTGAACCCCTTTAGCACCTCTCAATCCGGCATTTCTGCAATGGACGCCAATAATACCCCTCCAACGTCCCCCCGCCTCAAGGCCTACCCTCCCGACTTTGGCGGGCCATATGTTGTTTTCTTCCGACCCAAAGGCAAACGTTTGAACACCGTTCAAATCAGCAAGGATCTGACTAAGCGGTATTCTTCCGTTGTTTCCATTGACATGGTTGGTACAGCTAAGCTTCGGGTGACAGTAGGCGACCGAAAACAGGCTAATGAGATTGTGGCCTGTGAGTTGTTTACACTTGAGTATCAAGTGTACGTACCAAGCGCTCAGGTAGAGATTTCGGGGAAGGTCGCCGACGCATCTTTGACCTGTGAAACGATCATGCAAGGCTGTGGTCGTTTCCATAACCCTTCTCTACCTCCTGTCCAGATACTGGATTGCCGGCAACTGCATTCGGTATCCCAGGAGGGCGAGAAGAAGGTTTACACACCATCTGAAGAATTTTGTGTGACCTTCTCCGGATCTGCATTACCAGATCTGCTGGTGATTGGCAAACTTCGGCTACCTGTGAGGCTGTATGTACCGAAGGTAATGAATTGCATCAATTGCAAGCAGCTGGGCCACACCGCTCAGTACTGCAGCAATAAACCTCGCTGTGCAACATGCGGGGAGAGACATGTGGACGGTGCGTGTAAAACGCCGCCCAAGTGTGTTTATTGTGGCAGCGACCGTCCACATGATCTGATTGATTGCCCAAGGTACATACAGCAGAAAAAACATCAAAAACGATCGTTGCAGCAGCGATCACGGCGAAGCTACGCCGAAATGCTGAGAAAAGCTGCCCCGACCGTTGAATCCCGTAACATCTACTCGTCTTTATCTCTCGATGATCAGGGCTCTGACTCTGAGGTCGGGGACGGGGTTCCCTTTGTTTTCAAGGGTGAAACGAGGAAACGGATGAGGCTCCAGAGACCCACCAAAAAACCTCGGAATCTGCCTAGCAGCGACCCCCAACCCACCATGACAAATTTCAAGAGTGGTAAGAAAGCCACAAAACGTTCCCCTCCGGGATTCAAAATCCAGGACGAACGAGACTTTCCATCACTCCCGGGAACATCAAAAATCCCAGATGTCCCAATTTTTTCGACTTCTCAGCCAGAGGGACAGCATTCAGAGAACCAGGAACAACCCCTTGGTGCTCCGATGTTTACGCTTTCTGGCATCGTAGACATCATCCTAAACTTCTTTAATGCTTCCGACTCAGTGAAGAGCATTGTCAAAGCACTTCTTCCTTGTGTGTCCCCTCTTTTGAAGCAGTTGGCTTCTAAAATGCCCCTCCTTGCGACACTCGTATCTTTCGATGGCTAATTTAACCACCGAGGTCGAAGATATGATTTCTGTGCTACACTGGAACTGTCGTAGTATCGTACCAAAATTAGACGCTTTCAAATTTTTAATTAACAATTTACAATGCGATGTTTTTGCGCTATCCGAAACATGGCTGACACCCGATGTAACCTTACCTTTTTCCGATTTCAACATTATCCGTCTTGATCGGTCCGACTCGTACGGAGGGGTGCTTTTAGGAATCAAAAAGCAGCACTCATTTTACAGAGTCGATTTTCATCCGATGACGGGCATCGAAGCCGTCGCATGTGAGGTAACTATCCGAGGTAAAACCCTCAGTGTTGCCTCCATATATCTTCCACCGAGAACTGCGATATCTCGCAGGGATCTCGCCCACATTTGCTCGGTTATGCCTGAGCCACGGCTGCTCATGGGAGATTTCAACTCCCATGGTACAGGCTGGGGGGAACTGTACGATGACAGCCGTTCAACTTTGATATATGACCTCTGTGACGACTTCAACATGACAATTTTGAACACCGGAGAAGTTACGCGAGTGGCGCCTCCAGCTAAAGATGGCAGTCCTAGAGACAGCCGATTAGATCTCTCAATCTGTTCGAGCTCACTATCGCTGGAGTGCTCATGGAGGGTTATCCAGGATCCCCATGGTAGTGATCACCTTCCGATCGTTGTTTCTATTTCCAATGGTTCACGGCAACCTCCATCTATCGACATCGCCTACGATCTCACCAAGCACATTGACTGGGAGAAGTACGCGGAAGCAATTATCGACGGTGAGCAATCGGTAGAAGTCCTTCCACCGCGGGAAGAGTATCAGTTTCTATCAGAACTGATCATCAGTAGCGCGCTTCAGGCACAACGTCGGCCAGTGCCAGGTCCTTCGGTTCGCAGGAAACCCCCCAATCCGTGGTGGGATAGCGAGTGTACAGAAATCTATCGCGAGAAATCCGCGGCGTTCAAAGCGTTTCGGAAACGCGGTTCGGTCGAAAATTTTAAGCGGTACACTTCCCTTGAAAGCAAGTTTAAGAACTTGGTCAAGGCGAAGAAAAGCGGTTATTGGCGTCGGTTCGTCGAGGGTTTGTCGCGCGAGACATCGATGAGAACTCTTTTGAACGTCGGGAGAAGAATGCGTAACGCGTCGTCGGTTAACGAGGATCGAGAAAGCTCTCCTCGGTGGATTCTCAAGTTCGCAAAAAAAGTTTGTCCAGATTCCGTACCCGTGGAGCGAATGATTCGTGATGTTTCCGAGGATAGGGACGACATGGATAGGCCGTTTTCGATGGTTGAATTCTCACTTGCTCTTCTTTCATGTAACAATTCCGCTCCAGGAATGGATCGAATTAAGTTCAACTTGCTTAAAAACCTCCCCGACGTCGCTAAGAGGCGCTTGTTGAACTTGTTCAATCAGTTCCTGGATAACAACATCGTTCCGGATGATTGGAGGCAAGTGAGAGTAATAGCTGTTCAAAAACCCGGGAAACCCGCGTCGGATCATAATTCGTACCGTCCAATCGCGATGTTGTCTTGCCTACGGAAGTTGTTGGAGAAGATGATTCTCTTTCGACTGGACAAATGGGTTGAATCGAATGGCATGTTGTCCGATACACAATTTGGTTTCCGCAGAGGCAAAGGAACGAACGACTGTCATGCGTTGCTTACTTCAGAAATTCAGCTTGCCTTTGCTCAAAAGCAGCAAATGGGCTCAGTGTTCTTGGATATTAAGGGAGCTTTTGATTCAGTTTGTGTCGATGTTCTTACCGACAAACTACACGAAAGTGGCCTTTCACCAATTTTGAACAACTTTTTGTACAATTTGCTGTTTGAGAAGCAGATGAGTTTTGCTCATGGCGACTTGACAGTTTCACGAATAAGCTACATGGGTCTCCCCCAGGGTTCATGTTTAAGCCCCCTTCTTTACAATTTTTATGTTAGAGACATAGATGATTGTCTCATGGGAAATTGCACGTTAAGACAGCTTGCGGATGACTGTGTTGTTTCTGTAACGGGATCAATAGCAGTCGATCTGCAAGGACCACTACAGGATACTTTGGACAATTTGTCTACTTGGGCTCTCAAGCTGGGTATCGAGTTCTCTCCGGAGAAAACTGAGATGGTTGTCTTTTCTAAAAAACATAAACCGGCTAAGTTTCCGCTCGTTCTGATGGGTAAGACAATCACTCATAGCATGTCTTCTCAATATCTCGGCGTCTGGTTCGACTCCAAATGCACTTGGGGGAAGCATATTGTGTATCTGATACAGAAGTGCCAAAAGCGAATCAACTTTATGCGAACTATTACCGGAACATGGTGGGGAGCGCATCCGGAAGATCTGATCAGGCTGTACCAAACAACCATTCTGACGGTTTTAGAATACGGTAGTTTTTGTTTTCAATCCGCGGCGAAAACACACTTGCTGAAGCTTCAACGGGTTCAGTACCGTTGCCTTCGGATCGCGTTAGGTTGCATGAACTCGACTCACACAATGAGTTTAGAGGTACTTGCTGGTGTACCGCCTCTGACAGACCGCTTTGCGGAGTTGTCGTTCCGGTTCCTCATCCGATGCGAAGTTGTGAATCCGTTGGTCATAGAAAATTTTGAAACGCTACTCGAACAGAATCCTCAAACTCGTTTTATGAGTGTGTACTACTGGTACATGACGCTGGAGGTAAGCCCATCTCCGGTTAACACCAATCGTGACAACTTCTCAGACTCCGACAGCTCCTCAGTGGATTTTGATCTCTCTATGAAGGATGAGATCACCGGTATTCCGGAATCTTTTCGTTCCGTAGGTATTCCACAGATTTTTGCAAGTAAGTTCGGGCATGTTAGCGGGGACAGACAGTTCTTCACAGATGGCTCAAAAACCGATGATTCGACTGGATTCGGTGTCTACAACGAATTTCATAGCGCCACCTTCATGCTTCAAAAGCCCTGTTCTGTATACGTAGCTGAGCTAGCGGCTATATACTACACCTTAGAGTACATTCACACTCTTCCACCTGAGCACTACTTCATTTTTACCGACAGTCTAAGTTCTCTGGAGGCTGTTCGGTCAATGAAACGGATGAAGCACTCAGCGTACTTCCTGAATGGAATACGCCAAGTATTGAGTGCTTTGACCAAACGCTCATACACCATCACCATAGCTTGGGTCCCTTCACATTGCTCGATTCCGGGCAATGAGAAAGCGGACTCACTGGCTAAGGTGGGCGCTAGCGAAGGCGATATTTACGAGCGTCAAATCGCCTTCGACGAATTTTTTGCATTGGCCCGTCAGGAGACCTTGATCAGCTGGCAACAAAAATGGAGAGATGGAGAGATGGGTAGATGGTTGCACTCCATCATTCCACAGGTGTCGAAGAAGCCATGGTTCAAAGGGTTGGATTTAGGCCGCGATTTCATTCGTGTGATGTGTCGGCTGATGTCCAACCACTATTTGTTGAACGCACATTCCTTCCGTATTGGGCTCTCAGAAAGCAATCTCTGTGTCTGTGGCGTGGCTTATCAGGATATCGAACATGTCGTGTGGGGATGCAATGAGTATCGTGAGGTCAGATCTGAGCTGCATGAAATTCTCCGGGTCCGAGGAAAACAACAGAAACCCGTTAGAGAAGTGTTGGCAGGACTTGATTTGGAATACATGAACCTGATTTACCAGTTTTTGAAACGTGTTGATGTCAGAGTTTGATGTAGTACGTTCCTTGTTTTCGTTGTCCGTCTTTTGGTTTTGTTGTTCGCCCCTGACTGTCGTCGCCCCCCTTCTGTTTGTCCTCTTCTTGTCGTTATCTACCGATAAAGTCCTTTCTTTTTCTCTATTACAGATATGGACAATTCGTCCCATCAATCTTTTTAGTATAAGTTAGCAAATAATTTAGTTTTAAACCCATATATCCCTCCTTCCCAATTTTATTTATTTTTTTTTATTTCTCTTTCCTTAACCTCGAAACAGCCGCGAGTACTTCGGCTTCCCAAACTAACATAGTATTAAGGCAGTAATAAATTGTAAAATGTAAAATCAATGTAAAAACAAAAGATTTCGGCTCAGTTATGCCCATGTGGCGCCCGAGCCTCCCAAATAAACGAATAAGTAAAAAAAAAAAAAATTTACCAACATCACGAAGGTATTAAGTGAATATTTTTAGTGCAAATCATTTCACGAGTTGTCTCATACATCTTTTCCCTCTGAAAACTGGATGACACCCAACAACTGCATCAACGCTTTAAGCGCTCCCAAGAAAACGGAATGTTTTCCAAACTGTTGACGAACATCTCCACTCGCGCGGCGACCCGATACAGCGCACAGACTCTTCAGTGACGAAAATGAGCAATTCACGATTAGATGGGCGCTCTTTGGGTGCACCCAAGGGGTAATTATCGTAAAACTTGGGCCGGGGCAATTAACATTTTATTAGAACATTACCGGCTTGCATTAGTTCTGGCTCACGGAGCAGACCACTGGCAATGACTGGCGCTGCGCTGCTGCTGCTTCTACTACTCCTTGTGGGAGCCTATTGTTTCAGTTTTTCACTTGGGTGCGCGGGATTTTCGGAATCGTTGTCGTCGTTTTAGTCGCCACGGCTCTCGGGACGTCGGTGTCGTAAATTGTTCGTGACGGTGATAGCTCGTGACATTTTGCCATTTGACAGGCTGAGAAAATGACGACTTGAGTCTGCGGGGAAAAGCTGCGTCTGCTGCTGCTGGACTGGAAATGAAAGAATCGTATAATTTCTTGCATTGTGCTACAAATTACGAAGCCTTCGTTTGAAACATGCTGTCAAGTGAGAACAGGTACTACCAGCGGCCATCACGCTTAGTACCGTTGATATACAGTTATGGATCACACACAGTTACGGATCAATTCGTTGTTTACGGTCAAATGTCGCATCACTGCACAGCATGACACAACACAACATAGTCTTCATAGCATAAACACTATACTATGCCACGCAATGCCATGCTAAGCTGCTATATGCGACCGTAAACATCGAATTGATCCGTAACCGTGTGTGATCCATAACTGTGTATTCACGGTACAAGCATGGTGGGAGAAAACCTGGTGTGGTGATTCAAGTATTAACGTGACTTTCACAGTACCAGAATCGAATCCAACCCTTGAAAAATTTGCAAAATGTGGGGTCATTTCAATTTACCCACTTTAGAGAGCTTATCGTTCATCATTCATTGGCTACGAATATCTTTTGATTAATCGCGTTCATGCTTAAGTTTCTGTATTCTACGCCAAACATTTGTACGAATTGTTTCTCTCCTGAGGCATACAAAGTAAACTTCTCCTATCATCCTGTCTGTCGTTGGCACGCATCGTGCAACAATTCATTCGCTTACAGTAGCATTTGCTCCGAATCAACATCCCAAGCTAAATTCTCATCTAAGCCCAACAACAGCCATCGCCTGCAGTCTATCTAAAATATACACAATGTAGCCAGCCAGCGCAGCGCTAGCTCGCTCGGCAACATCTCCCTCCGATCCGACATGCCTCAATTTATCGGTTGGAGGTTTTCCAGCTCACTTACGCGCGTTGCTCATCATCGCATCGGCGTTGTTGATGATGATAACGAACAAAAAAATCTTCTCGCGGAAAATATACAAACCAACCAACAAATCTTACTCCCACATCTCCTCGCAACTCGCAAGTAAATATGCAGACGATAGTCGCTCGATAGTAGTCGTCTCCAAGCGAAAGCTCACGCAATGTTCAATAACTGAAACTGCGAAGCTAAAGCTCGCAGCCTTTCAGCGTCATCAGCCGGGAAGCACAGCACCAGCAGTAGTGGTTGATGGTGCGGGTTGAAAAATATAAATAAATAAATTAAGCAAATAAACAGCCGCGAGTGAACTGCGTAACGGGAGGATGGAGACGGAACGGACCGCGGGTGGGATAGGACGATTAAAGGATACAGATCTGGAGAAAGATTCAGAGAGCTCCAGTTTGCGGCAGATTGTTGAAAAGCGCCAGGAATTGCACGCCGGGTGATGCGGAGCAATGCTCGGCGGTACGCTGAATAGTAAATATTTAAGAGAAATATGTTTGCCTTAAAATTGCAACGAATTTGTCCAACATAGTTCTGATCCTCACAACTTCCTACCTCATGCATCCACGAGTCAAGCGATTCGTGGATCGCCAGCCAAGAGTTGTGTGCTTAGCTGGTAGTGCAGCCTGGGCACTGTTGTCCTTCTAACTTCAGCTGGATTGAGGAGATACGTCCCGAGCGTCTGTTCACCAAGGAGGTGCGGCTCAAACAGCGTGTGTTCTGGCATTCAGCAGCTGAGTATGACATGCTCCTCCACCGGAACCCGAGTAGGTGGAAAAATCTGATTAATAGCCATGGGCGAAACTACCGGGGGTGCCAGGCACCTCCTAGAATTATGATGCGTTGCTGTGAGATATGGGGCGTTGCATGATGACTAATGAATATTTGTTTGTAGTGCACCCCCTGGCAAAAATTCGTAGTTTCGCCCATGTGAATAGCATATTCAGTTATGATTGATTAAATTACTGAAGAGCAAAAACTAATATTGGTTTGATTGATATAAGAGGTAGAAGAACAGAAATAATAGCAAAATCTAATATGGTAAACTACTCAATAATAGCTCGTTAAAATATTACAAGATCAAAATAATAGCAGACAAGATTTGTCATTTTTTTCTAGAAAAAATAAAAAAAAATGTCATCATCCAGCATCCAACCTACGACCTTAGGATTCGCAGGCGGCGATGGCTACCACACAACTGTGGCTCGCTGTTGTAATTAACATGGGAATAAGAGCATGCGATTCTTCGTTTCCACAGCTCAGACAGGGGCACATGGCATTTCACTAACATTGTGCCATCTCTATGGGTGTATGTGTTCCATTTTGTGCAGACGAGCTAATCTTGTTCTTATGTAGAAATTTTCAGCTATTTCGATAAGAACAAAAACTGATATCATGTCCCTTTGAGCTATTCGTGCGATATTCATTAGATTTTTAAATAACTCATCAAAATCACATCAAGCTATGACAGCAAAAAGTGTTCGATTTGAGATATGATTTAGATATTCTCATCTACCCGGGAAGCTATACCTAGCCCCACTACGGTGGATAAGGAACCAACAACCTACTATTTCCGAAACCCAAACACCGTTACAGAAACCGAAAATAAAGATTACGGACTGATTCAACGGCAACGACTTTCAGCGCGAAGCAACGGACAAGAATTGGATCTAGGAATGTATTAGCCCTAGCCCACCAGGGTTAACTGGCTTAACTAGTCAATGAGGCATGCCGTATGATGATTGAGATCCTAGGACTGAGCGAAGTCCGTTGGCTGAACTTTGGAGAACACAGATTGACTATACTCTGGCCTACGAGGTGAACACGCTCCTCGTCACCGTAGAGTTGGTTTCCTGCTCAGCGCCAATGCTCACGCTGCGCTCATGAAGTGGGAACCTATTAATGAGAGGATAGTTGTAACCAGATTCAGAACACGGGTTCGAAACATGACCATGCTCCAATGTTCAATGCTGCTGCCAAAATGCAAGACAAAGAGGACTTTTAAAGTCAACTGAATGCTGTTATGGATAAGATTCCAAATTTTGGAATCCAAAAGGTGATATCAAGATCCTCATGGGCGACTTCAACGCGAAGGTTGATTCTGAAAACTCGGACTATGAGAACGTGCCTCTAGAGCCGATCTACTGATGATCACGTCATAGGACGCCATGGTCTCGGAGAAATGAGCAAGTATGAAGAACTGTTTGCAGAGTTTTGTGCCATGATGGCCGGGGCCCGTGGCGTAGTGGCTGCACATTCACTTCATAAGTTAATGGTCATGGGTTCGATCGCAGCCTCGGCACTTGCCATTTTTCGTCAGTTGCTCTCCTCCCGAGGGTTGCTGAAACCTGACCCTGTTCTGAGCATATGCTCTAACGCACGGGTTCCCAACCGGTGGTCCGCGGCCCTCTGGGGGCCGTGAAGCCAGTCCAGGGGGGGCGCGATGTTACCAAAACAATTGTTAATTTTTTTTTGTGCGAATTATACCAATTTTTAATTTTGTATACCGCCACCCCCGAAAGCCACAATTTGAGGAACAAATTTTCAATATAAAACGCCTTTAAAAGAAAAAAAAAATTTTCGGCTGAGCTGCTATTTTTCAGCTACGACTCAATTTGATATTATTGTTCACGAAACGCGAGTATCGAATAAAAAAAACGTATTATTGATCGTCGAAAACCCTCCCTCCCTGACGAAATATCCATGGACACCGTGCTCGAAACCGCACTGGAAGAATCTCTTGACAGGGCAGTCCAAGAAGAGGTGAAGCTTGCTACCCAAGAACTGAAAGAGAAGCAGATGCCCGAAAATACACCACCCAATTTGTGTTGCGAGCTCGATGGGTCTTGGGGATTGCGAAGTAATGGCCACCGATTCAGCTCAGCTTCCGGATGTGCAGCCATGCTTGGAACAAGGTCTAAAAAGGTCATGTACATTGCTGCGAGGAACAAAAGGTGTTCAGCTTGCAACCGTACCGCGTCTCGATTAAAATCGAATAAGAAAATTATTCCGCATAAATGCTATAAAAAATTATTCAGGAGCATCAGGAGGTATGGAAAGTGATGTTATCATTGAGGGCTTCTGAAAGTTGTATGACAAAGGTGTAAAGTTCACAACCGTCATAACAGACGGTGACTCGACAACAGTGTCCAAGTTGAAGAACCAATGCGCATACGGGCATGAGATTAAGCATCAATTGTGCTGTAACCACACAATAAAAAATGCAGGCAAAAAACTGAGAGAAGTAAGACGTGGTAGGGTCCTTTATATAAACCTTACAATTAATAACTTCTTATTTTTAGATCAAATGTCCTAAGCAATACGCAGATCAGGTTACTAATCGCTTCGAACGAATAATGAAAGACGTAAGGAGTGCCATCAAATATTGCGCTGACAACGGAGCTAAGGATGTAGAAGGCCTTCGACAGGACATTAGAAACGTACCTTGTCACGTGTTCGACGAGCATTCCAATTGCAGAGACTACTTTTGTGCTCACAAAGGCGAGACAAGTGACACCCCTAGTATTATCGCAGATTTGAAAAAATGTGGCGTATGGGACAAGATGATTGTCATCATGGAGAAACTAGCGTCCAAAGCGGAATTTTTATGCAAGAACAAGACCAGCAACTTGTATGAAGTTTTAAACTGATTCTTTCATGCATTTCACACCAAATTGGGCCAGAATTTTTTTAAGATTCTTCTTTTTGGCGTAACGTCCCAACTGAGACTAAACCTGCGCTCCATCGGTTACGTTTGAGTAATATTCGGTCGACTATCCACTCGCACTGTTCACATCGCTTTTCCCCTTATTTTGGGTGTTTGGTCAGTGTCGCCACCTGATGTTTTTTCCGACCACACTAAACAAAGCATCACTACACAATTTACGCATTCGTTGCACAGTTTTAAACCTTTTGGCCTAACTACCATCAAGTAAAAGGAAGCAAATAACGCAGCGCGTCGTTCCCTAAAACAATAGGTCACTCAAACTGTATGTAATATCTAGGGTATGAGTACCATCAGTAATCTAACGTTTCCAAATTCATCCTATTCGAAAACAAGCGATTAGGGCACCGATTATTACCGTTCTTTTTGTTTTTATGCGTTAGCAGTGAACAGAAATACAAAAATAAGAAACAAAACAAACAACGCTTCAGTCCTTTGTTTTTCGTAGGATAAAAATGGGAAACATATGCTTAATAATGGAACCAACACCCTATTTGTATAATACTGACGACTCCATTTATTGAAAATGTTGTCATAAATATTTTTGCTAGCCTCAGTCGAATTCGGTGTGAAATGTTCATCAATTTTACAAACACATCTAACACTTACTGATAATTCACATTCTACATTCAATATTTTTTGTTGTGAAAGGGGAAAAGTGTTATATCTGTTTATAGATTAACTTGTAATATAAATTAACTTGAATAAACTGTAATGTTCATATTTAATATAGGGCCGAAAACTTGTTCTGCCGGCTATGCAAGTACAATGTTGGGAAAAGAGTGGATACGATGAGCCGTGGGTCATACCAGCGTCGTGTTCAAATAACTGCACTGATGTGCAACGAAGGCTACGCGTGTCACGACTCGTACATGGAGACGTTCACAGGGCAGCCTCCAGGGTTCTGGACGAAAAAAAATGTTTGCGGGGAAAACTAAGAGTTTGGAGAGATCTCTAAAAAAGCAGAAAAAAAACTAAGTTCAAACGCCGTTCGAAAAACGTTCCGCAAGAGAAAGAAGTTGATTACGGAGAAGAGGCTGTGGAAGCAGCAGAAAACGCAATGTGTGAAAACTCAAACATTGATGTTGGTGAACTGCGACTAAAATATCAGGTATGGTAGTATGTCAATTCAAACTGTATGGTGTCTTTGGTAGAATAAGTGGTTCTAATCTAAATGATATAAAATTTTCTTTTAGTAAAATTCTGCCAAGGAAACCAAACTAAAGAATATTTAAATTCAAGCGTGCTATAACGTAAGAACATGATCGATTTCTTATTTTCAATTCTGCCTTACAGAAAATTTCTGTCACTTTAAACACATTCTTTCATTGACAACGATGGTCTAATTAAATACTATAAATCTTTTCTCGTTATGTTCTTGAATTCGAATTATTTAGAAAACGCTTGAATAATGCAACAATTTTTATTAACAATTCTACTGATAATTGCCTTTCTAACACATTCCTCGATAACAGATGTGTGCATCCACCGAACACCAGCTGACGACTTGTAAAACGATCACGGAGATGGAAGAATTAGCCAGAGGTCGTATTTTGTGGAAATTCATCCCTGAAGTCGTAAATGCGAGAGAGGTGACAAAATGGAAAAAATGCGATACACTGCACTCTTAGAAAAAATCATGTAAATTTAAGTTCACTTGGATGCACATAAAAGGAGCGGACCGTTTGACACAAATTTACGTCTTCTATCACAAATAAAGTCGAGCTAGCAATCGCTAGAGCCAGAGCGAGAAATAAAACATATGTAAGTAAAATAATGAACTGAACTGGATTCGAACTCTGGTCCGCTGGTTGAGAGGAACGTACTTATACCTCTCAGCTGTATCACCGAATTGTGAGACAAACGAGAAATGTTAAACTGTTTCTACCTATCTGGTCAGATGGATTTGTTGACATCTTTTGCAACCAACTCGAACTTACATGATGGATGTAAAATTGAGTCAAATTTGGCATTCAGTCATGAGATGTTTACGTACGTTGATGGTTTACGTCACGTGTAAATTCCTAATTTTTTAAGAGTGTGTTACAAAATACGAACACGTGGAATATGCTCAAAACAAATCGCGCGGTAGTTGGATTAGTTTTGCGAGTGTTACAAGATCAGCAGGCATTCATATTCGATGAAAATCGCATGTTTATCGACCCGTGTCACCAACTTTTGTGTTGTGTTCCAGATGGTAACTACAAAAAATCACGTTGAATGCTACTTTATTTTAAATATTTTTAACGCCCACTTGCAGGAGTCTCAAGTGATGGTTCCATGATTCTACTAATAAAGAAAAAGGAATCGGCTGGCAACATAAGAGAACTTGCAGCAACACCGAAAGGAGTCCTGGGATGTAAGTTCAAGGATGGAGTTATCAGTTTGGATCGTAAAACTACCATGGAGATTCAAGCGGCTCTACATATTTGTTGCAGTACTCAATGCCTGATTTTCTTCATGTTGGGATCCAACGTGTCAAACTATCTATTTAAAATTGTCGACAAAGATGTGAAATTTTTTGCATCGAACCTTGAACAGAAGATTAATGATTTTATTGACGATTACTTTTTGAAGAAGCTTGTTGAAAAGCAAATCGTTGTGAAGCAGTAAGGGTAATTACCACAAGCTCTTTCCTGTCGCGAATTATCGAATATAAAAATTTCACTGCCTTTTTTCTTCAATAGAAATAATAAATATGAGAAAGAATAAGGTAAAACACTTCATCGTCATTATTTAACATGATTTTAGCATAATACAGCTTCTGCTTATTATTTTATTTTTCAATATGCCATAGAATAATTTGTTTATCAATTCCGAAAAACTTATCAAAAATAACGTCATGTAAAAATTACCATTGTCAACCCCCTTCCAAACGTTTTGTTACGTAATTAATGGAGGTTCGCTAGTCTGAGAATACGTTATATATGCTGGCTAGCATAAAGTGCGATTATGGTAAAACTATGCTGGACTATGGTGGATCTTGAACGCACATAAATGCCCCATTTGGTATTCAACCACATTAGCAATATATCCTTGAATAGGGTGGCGAACCACTTGGGCAGCGGCCGGTATTTTGGGCACTCTTCTCTATAACTCAGTTAATTGCAAACCAATTGGCTTCAAATGATGTACATGGATAAATACTATACGTATCTCATCGCGTTCCAAAAATTGTGTCAATTGGTTCAGGATTGGCTGAGTTATAGCAGAAAAGTGCCCAAAATAGGACCCTTGCCGAGATGGTTCCACTTCCCTACCTGTTCGAATTTATCTGGCCTAGCGTAGTGCTAAGTGTAGAAAACATGGATTTGCACAATAATATGTTGCTTAGAATCTAGGAGGATTATCATTTGAAATTGTGCAAACCATAAAAATAATCCATGTTATATGTGTAATAAGTAACAAAAAAACCTGCTAAGTGAGTTAATTAGATGGAAATAAGTTTTATTTGATACTTCACATTTTATTCTTTTTTGAATGAAAACCGTTACATAGTGGCAATACTCACAGTGGAAACAGCAAGAACACACTGCCAGGTGAATTAATCCATCGCACAAATTGAATCTGACAGTTTTGTTTGTTTCGCATAAACAAATCTGCATAAACAAATAGCATTCACATATACTCCTGTACTGTTGATGATCATTCTATCACTAATACAAAAGCGAAATAATGTGACGGAGTATCACCTTACGCCCGGTGGAAATTTGAGCCTCAATACGCCATCATACGCCGCGTTCCATAGTACCGGGCCCAAGATGGACCCCTGCGGTGCTCCGGTGATTTTGTAGCTCCTCTCGCCTTCCTCGGTGTCATAGATTAGCACTCTATTCTGGAAGTAGCTCTCCAATATCCGGCATAGGCTAACCGGGACTCCTAGGTGGTGTATTGCGCACTCAATGGCGGTCCAGCTGATACTGTTGAACGCATTCTTAACGTCCAGCGTGACGACCGCGCAATAGCGGATTCCTGTTCGCTTGTTTTGGAGCGCTATTTCGGCCGTTTTGCTTACAGCCCTAATAGCGTCCACCGTCGATCGACCCTTCCGGAAGCCGAACTGGTTTATCCGAGAGACCAGAGTCATCGGGTTTCTCGGTATAGACCCTCGACAGAATGATCCGTTCCAACAGTTTTTCGGCGGTGTCCAGCAGACAGATAGGTCTGTATGCCGACGGGTCGCCAGGTGGCTTCCCGGGTTTGGGCAGTAGAACCAATCTCTGCCTTTTCCACCTCTCCGGAAATTCGCCTCTGTCTAGGCACATCTGCATAGCCATTCTGAACATATGATATGAACGTATCTAACTGCGTATTAACCTGTTAAGGACGGTTAAGTTCTGGTAATTCAAGGACCCACGTGAATTCTTATTGCAAAACACATTCTCAAATTTGACAGAGCTTTGCAACTAGCCTGATGCCCGGGTTTTCATGTTCTTCTTCTTCTTCTTTATGGCTCTACGTCTGCACTGGGACTTGGCCTGCCTCGCTTCAACTTAGTGTTCCTTGAGTACTTCCACAGTTATTAATTGAAGGGCTTCCTTTGCCTGCCATTGCATGAATTTGTATATTGTGAGGCAAGTACAATGATACAATATGCCCAGGGAGGCGAGAAAATTTTCCCGACTAGAACGGGATCGAACCCGCCGTCTCCGGATTGGCGATCCATAGCCTTAACCACTAGGCCAACTGGAGACCCAGGTTTTCATGTTGTCCTGGACTAAACTGCCGTTCTACGCCCAATTTTCCCATGTTATATGGAAATCCCATATAACATGGGACAATTATGGGTAGAACGGCAGTAAACTAGGAGCAAGACGTGGATGGTGCTAGAGAGTTCCGTGTGTGCATGGATAAATATCAGTACTACCGTTTTGTTATTCTCAGAAATCAATATGATTGTGTTTGATTAGGGGCGCACTTTCACTGGAATTTAACGGTACATTTTCATCGCATTCGATTTCTTAAAGCACTGAGGCAGGGATTAGCGGCATGCACCGTGCGGTTCGAAAAAAGCATGTGCTTCACACAATCTCAAGTGCTTGTCTCCCGTTTTGCCGAGAGACAAGAGACGTATGAGTGAGAGCTTTCGTAATTGTGCGAGAGACAATCGCAGCACTAGCTCTACGGCGCAGGGAGTAATGCTCGGTGCTTGGGACTGTGCTTGTCACCAAACAGAAAAAAATCACTTAATAAATTAATTGAAGATTTTGTGTTTTCGGCAAAGTTGTTAAGCTTGTCAAGGGTTGACAATTGATGGGTCGTTTGATTCGAAATTTTTCCAATCATGCGTAGTATTAAGCCAAATGCAAAGCACGGAGACAAGCACCGAGAGAGTGCATACGACAGAGCGTGAGAGACAGGAGAGCTTCAGCGCGCGGCAAAGTAAGCGAGCAACACACAACCGATTGCGCGTACTCGTCTCCTTCTAGTTTGTTGTGTTGTCTCGTAGCAGCGTGTGCGGCACGCAAAGAGTTTTGAGTCGCACCCTATCCCTGCTCTGAGGTAACTAAACAAGAACTGTACAGTAATCGATGCTTCATTGCCTCTCAATGGCAATGGAGCAGTACGACATGCACTAAATACTAAGGATACGGGTAATGCCACAAAAGATCTAAATACTGGTCGCAGTGGCTCACCCAAACAGAAAAAAAGGGCAAGCTGGTCAGACAGGAGCGTTTCACACAATTCCAGCCGCGAAAGAAACTGGACCTTCAAGGGTGCAATCTTCGATTTCAAAGTAAGCAGATTGACAGTTATAGTGCCATTTTGGTTCTCACTTTGCACATATACTGTTACATCATAGGTTACCATCGTCGCGTCACAGAAACAGTGAAGTTCTATAGATCGAGCTTCATGTATAGCAACGAATCGGCGAACTTTCGGTAGCTGATCATCTTAGGCTGCTTTGCGTAACCAGCTTTTTCATTTTTCTTACTCACTCTCCTTAACAAACATGAGAAAAAGAAGGATTAAAAAGGGACACAGGTCCCCGGAAGAACTTTGGATCCGCTAGATCGACTTCTTGTGGTAGATTTCACTCGTTGATCCGTACAGTAGCTGACCTTGAATATTCCGATATTCGTGACTTGACGGTACCTTTAATCTTCCGTGTAACTTTAACCAACTCCTTGGATTAAAATGTCGACTTTTATTGCTGAGATCTTCTTTGGAGAATTTCTTGGATTTTCAGTCCGATTGTGAGATCAAAAGCACCTCATGTTCTCTTACTCCGACGTTTCGATCCGTATCGGATCTTTTTCAAGGAATCTGTATTTATTCGGAACATTTCAACTAGTTTCGTTTTACAAGACACTTTACAAACAATTAACACATTACCGAGTTTTTGGTCGTTTTTTTCGTCATGTAGATTTTTCAATCTTTCAACCGTCATTCTATATTCTAGCTACAAATAATTAACTGTCAGTCTTTTTAACGTATTTTTATCAAGTTTTACTTACTTTCCCGTTTGTTTTCATCCGGAAAACCGTAACTTAAATCACTAGGGATCGGAATTCGGACCTCTTTTGCTACTGTATGTCTACGTTTTCAAAATGACGGTTGATGATTTTAAACTTCGTGTGTTATGTGTTCGGTTCTTGCTTGTGTTGTGTTTACATTCGTTCTGTTTTGATTTTTCATTTTCGTCGTCTGTATGTTTTTTATCGTGTGGAGTAAAGCAGCGTAGACTACGTGCAGGTTGTCTGTGTCTGAGCGTTTGTTCACCGTGTGTGGCGTGTTTTTGATGTAACAACTTTCCAAAATGGGAAGATTTGATGGTCTATGTGTCCTATCTAATATCTTCACATCGTCAAGTTTAACCATGACCATTGAGTTGTCCAAAAAAAAGTCTTACGAAACCTACTGCAAGCCTATCCATATACGTGAGAACAAAAGATGTTTACAAAGTTCTTACAGATAGATTAACACGGGAAATCTGAACACAAACCAAACCACTAACACACAGGAATTTGGATTGGTCAATGTACATTCCCTGCTGCGTGGTCTACTAGTGCTGTCTTTTCCCTAATGTTTATAATCGCTGCGTCTGTGTTCGTATGTCCTGCTTCTCTCAGCGCCGTCAGTCTGCATACAGTAGAACGATGTCCAGATGTGCGTGTTTTCAGCTTTGTCGTCGTCATTCCAATGTAGCAGCCATCACAGTTGTCGCAGTCAATTTTGTACACAACGTTGCTTTGCTCGTCTCTTGGAGTCTTGTCTTTTACTAGTGGTAGTATCATCCCAACCATGTTTGTTGTTTTGGTGGCGAAATTCGTTGTTGGATAGTCCCTTCTCAGTGTTTTAATTATCGAGTGTGAGAGGCCTTCGATATTTTTTTTTATCTGTATTAACGAGATTTTTAGCCCTGGGCTAGTTCATCTCGGGACACACGCTTTACTTCCCTTCCGAAGGAAGAACTCACATTTTGTGAGTTTGTCGGGAGTGGGATTCGATCCCAGGTCCTCGGCGTGATAGTCAAGTGTTCTAACCATCCAACCAGATCCGCTCCACAACCCTTCGATATTGATGAGTGAAGGCCTCTCACAATCGATAATCAAAACACTGAGAAGGGACTATCCAACAACGAATTTTGCCACCAAAACAACAAACACGATTGGGATGATACTACCACTAGTAAAAGATAAAACTCCTAGAGACGAGCAAAGCAACATCGTATGTGGCTGTATTCCCTTTTGGGGTAAATACCTTGCTCGTCGACAAACTGCTAATAACTAACAGTTATCTGCAATGTAATTTATGAGTTTTGGTGCGAAAGTTCATGCTGGGTTTTTAGGATCAGCATTGCGCAACAATTTTCGTGGGAAAGTCGATTTTCATGATCGAGCAAACGACCATTACGCTGACGCGTTTAATATTGATCGACCATTGACGTATGTGCATTACTCTTACTATTGTGTTGGGTGGTCGTCACGTCCAAATAAAACATAATCGTGAGGGGCTGTTCATAAACCACGTAGTCTAAATTTTGGCCATCTCAGAACCCCCTCCCCCCACGTAGACTTTCGCCCAAACAAAAATTTTGAAATTTGTATGTAGCGTAGACTTTGGTCAGAACCCCCCTCCCCCCCAAAAGTCTACGTGATTGCTGATGAAGGCCGCGGCGTATATTTATATATATCTACGGGATCATATCATCTACCATAGGTGACTCCTAGTTCCACACCTTACCCTACCTTACTAACAAATATGTACTTCTTCCCGTGACAACTGTGGGGATGCTGTGGATTGCACGGTTTCTAACAGCAACGGTTGTCGAACTAATATTCCTTCCCTTTCCCGATGACCGTAAGAACGTGGCCGGCACCTTTAATTGCTGAACTCTCGAATTGTGCACTTTGAGAATTGTAAGCAAGTCCCAAGCTTTCACATTCAATGGTTCTCTGTGCAACTTCGATTGTTCTGGTGAATCACGGAGTAGCAACTAATATGTGTACGGTTATCTTTGCTTTAGGTCCTTTACATGTTCATGCTGGGATTTTTGATTTTTTGCAAAGAGAACAGAAAGTAGATTTAAAAATACATTGGAGAAAACGTACAGATGATGCCATGGTTGAACTTTCTGCATACGAATCAAAAGCAGTAACCAAAAAAAATCCACATTTTCAACCACCGCCATCACACGCACATGAGGGACATTGGTTTCAATTTTCCATCTCCGTGTCAGCCAGTTCCAGCGCTTCTGCTGAACCAAATGCGCTATGAGACCGCTGCTGGCTGCTAACCACTCAGTGCTGTGAGAGCTTGTTGGGACGTTGGGACCATCACAGCCCAGCAACGCGAGAACTGAATGTTTTATTTATGTTCATATTTAAATTTAAATGTGAGATCGATAAATAAATAAAATCTCACTCTTCCAGCAGCTCCTACCCTTGTCCTTTCCCCCGGCTGGCTGGCTCTAAACGATGGTGATGATGATTCCCGAGAGCGACGAGCGAGCAGCCCAGTCACAGTCCCTAGAAACATCCGGGCCGTTCCGCACGTTTACCAGCCATTGCCAAGTGATGGTGTTTTTGAAAAATTAAATTGAAATTAAATAATTGCGATCATTCTGTGTGAGAATCGAAGATAAATGCGTGCAATGTTAATGCCTCAGCGTTTGGTTCCCCAGGCACCCTCCCTCGCTACGGTTAACGGATGACCTCTTCCCGCAGGTTGCGCAGGGGCATTCTTCGGGCGCATTGCCGTATCTTCGAGCGCCCGCAAGATTACGGTCTCTTGCTTCTCTTGGACGGGACCTGGGCAACCAAACCCATTTAGCATATCAAATGCAGCCAATGAGCAATAAATTAATGACAGCGATTTATACTTTAATCGAAGAGCACAGCACGGAGGAGCGCAGGCAGTGCAGTGTGCTCGTTGTGAGTGCTGAGCCGTTTTTTGATAAATTTATTCAGCGCCCCTAATGAAGCTGTGTGGTTGTCGAAACGTGAGTTCGATAGTGGAGGAGGCAAGCGATACAGTGGTGGACTTGTTTTCTGTCGTCAAAAGTGTTCAACTCCAATCATTATCTCGTTTATTTGAATGCCTTAAATAACAAAAGTTATTCAAAATACTATTAGAAACCGTTTGAACATATTTTTTTGGAAGCGTATGAAAACTTTTGTTCCTAACTGTGCCTCCGTGGCCATATAAGGGATGAGGGCAACCAGCGGAAATGTCCTCATCCAATGTCGCTGCGCTTTTTTGTGCCAATTTTGGTTTTGGTTTCGATCGGAGGGAAAGTGCATCACACCTGCTTCCCACAACCACTCACACGGCATTGCACTAGAAGAGCGAGACACGGAATATGTAGGAATCGATCAGCAGCAACTGCGTCACCGACATGATTTGCATACGACGATGATGACGACGTGTTTCCACGATTCACAAAAATGCTTGCCGTTTCAATTTGGAATTAATTATCATGAAACATGAGCGTTAATCGAGAGCCGATAATTATTATTGGGTGTGAATATTCAGTCGGTTCGAGAGACTCGGGTTGCCGATGAAAGGTTGGATGTTGTTGCTGGATTTTAATCGAAGACGAGACTTGGGTATAGTGAAGATTCCTCTTAAAGTTGACTGAACATGATGATAAATGTCATTGACTCACGTCATTATGAACTGATTAACATTACGATGCATGCGATATGTTAACTTAACTAAACTTCATGCCCAACTCGATGCGTTTGGATGTAAATTATATCAATAAGTAACGTATAGACAATGGTTCATTGCACGAATTTATACTGGCCTGTTTACTCTCACACGAAGTTTGACGTTTGTGAAGTGTCAGCACCGCTCAAACGTTTAATTTTCTGTGAGAGTAAGCAGGCCAGCATAAATTCGTGCAGTGGACCATATATTCATTTCAATTTGTTTAGTTTTACATTATGATCAACTGAAACAAGAATTCCTCGCCATAGAACTCGGTTCGTGACTACAGTCCTTCATCCTAGGCCGAGTCCTACATTTCCCGAGTCGTTCTGCACCTGGTTCACCCACATTGCACGCAGCTCTCCAGGTCTTCTTGTACCATCCAGATCTCATAACAGTCCCAGCCCATTGTATCCTTTCAGCTTTTGCCACCTTCCGGATGCTAGGTTCGCCGTAGAGTGCAGCGAGCTCGTGGTTCATTCTTCGCCACCAAACACCGTTCTCCTGTACATTGCCAAAGATGGTTCTAAGCACCCGCCGCTCGAACACTTCCAGTGCTTGCATGTCATCCTCGAGTATAGTCCAGGTCTCGTGCCCGTAAGAACTACCGGTCTTATTAGCGCATTCGTATTTCACGGCTAGCATTGTTGTCGACCGTCAGTAAGGACCTGAGGTAGACGAATTCCTCAACCACTTCGAAAGAATCCCCGTCTAACGTCTCATTACTAACCTCGACGGATCCGGTCGTGTTCGGTTTGCTGCTTCGCGTTTCAGGCGGGTGTACAGCTCTGCCACCGTTCCAAATATTCTGTCGATCATGTCCATGTCATCCGCAAAACACACAAATTGACCGGATTTTGTGAAAATCGTAACCCGGCTATCGAGCCCGGCTCGTCGCATAACACCTTCCAGAGTGAAATAGAAGAGTAGGCATGAGAGTCCGTCACCTTGTCACAGTCCCCGGCGAGATTCGAATGAACTGGATAGTTCTGCTGAAACTCTTACGCAGTTTTCCACACCATTAATCGTTGCTTTAATCAGTCTAGTCAGCTTCCCAGGAAAGCCGTTTTCGTCCATGATTTTCCATAGCTTTGTGCGGTTGATACTGTCGTATGCCGCCTTGAAGTCGATGAACAGGTGATGCGTTGGGACCTGGTATTCACGGCATTTGTGGAGGATTTGCCGTACGGTAAAGATCTAGTCCGTTGTCGGCCGGTCGTCGATGAAGCCGGCTCAATAACTTCCCACGAACTCATTCGTTTTAGGTGGCAGACGACGGGCAGCATTCAAAATAGTGATCGTTCTGAAGTTCTCACATTCCAAATGGTCACTTTTCTTGTTATTGGGGCAGATGACTCCTTCCTTCCGATAGCTGTTTGGTTTTCCGTATCTTGACTTCAACAAGTGCATACAGGTGGCCAACTTTTCTGGGCCTATCTTGATGAGTTCAGCTGCGATGCCATCCTTACCAGCTGCTTTGTTGATTTTGAGCTGGTGAATGGTATTCTTAACTTCCGTCAGCGTGCGAGTTGGCTCATTTTCGTCCTCTGCTACATTGGCGTAGTCATTCCTTCCGTTTTCGTGGTCTCCCGTGCCTACGTCGTCCACGCCATTCAGGTGCTCGTCGAAGTGCTGCTTCCATCTTTCGATCAACTCACATTCGTCCATCAAAAAGCTTCCGTCTCTATCCCTGCATATTTCGGCTTGCGGCACGAAACCGTTTTGGGATGCGTTGCGCTTCTCACAGAACTTCGGTGAATCCTGAGAACAACACAGCAGTTCCATTTCCTCGCCTTGGCCTAGAAAGAGGCGGGTCTGCTGTTTCTGCTTCTGTTTGTAACGTTCCACGATCTGTCGGGTCCCTTGCTGCAGCATTACCGCTTGCGCTGCGTTCTTCTCCTCTAAAACCATTCTGCACTCTTCGTCGAACTATTCGTTCCGTCGATTCCGTTCCACGTACCCGATGGTGCTCTCGGCTGCATCGTTGATGGCTGCTATCACTGTCCTCCAGCAGTCCTCTAGAGGGGCCTCAATGAGCTCGCCCTCGTCTGGAAATGCGGCCTCGAGATTCTGCGCGTATGCTGAGGTGACATCCGATTGCTTCAGTCGCTCTAGGTTGTACCGTGGCAGTCGCCGGTACCGTACATTGTTGATGACGGAGAATTTTGGGCGCAGTTTGACCATCACCAGATAGTGGTCGGAGTCGATGTTGGCGCCACGATAGGTCCTAACGTCGATAATGTCGGAGAAGTGCCGTCCGTCGATCAGAACGTGGTCGATTTGGGATTCCGTCTGCTGTGGTGATCTCCAGGTGCAACGATAAGGGAGGCTGTGTTGGGAGAAGGTGCTACGTATGGCCATATTTTTGGAGGGGCGAAATCAATGAGTCGTAGGCCGTTTTCGTTCGTCTGCTGGTGGGCGCTGAACTTACCAATCGTCGGTCTGAATACCTCCTCCTGGCCTACCTGAGCGATCAAATCTCCTATGATGATCTTGACGTCGTGGCTTGGGCAGCGATCGTACTCGCGTTCGAGCTGCGCGTAAAATGCGTCCTTGTCATCATCAGTACTTCCGGAGTGTGGGCTGTGCACGTTTATTATGCTGAAGTTGAAGAACCGGCCTTTGATCCTCAACCTGCACATTCTTTCGTCGATCGGCCACCAACCGATCACGTGCCTCTGCATATCACCCATCATGATGAAAGCTGTTCCCAGCTCGCGTGTGTTGCCGCAGCTCTGGTAGATGGTATGATTACCTCTAAACGTTCGCATCATGGATCCTGTCCAACACACCTCCTGCAGCGCTACGATGCCGAACCCTCGGTCCTTCAGTAGATCGGCGAGTATGCGGGTGCTCCCAATGAAGTTGAGAGATCGGCAGTTCCACGTACCGAGTTTCCAATCGCAAGTTCTTTTTGTTCGGTGGGACCGTTGCCGTTGGTCTGGGTTCGTATTTTTCTGTTGCTGATTTTCCGTTACAAAGGTTTTTTACGGCTGGCTCGTAGGGCCTGACACCAACCCCCTACTTTCCGGAGGACCATAGTGCACAGTTGAGCTTAGAGTCCTTCCCTAGCACTCGGAAGTAGATCAGCTGCCCCTAACATGGGGATCAGATGCTGTTGTGAGCCGCTCCTCCTGGAGATCAGACGCACAGATTTACAGAAGCAAACCCCCCCTTCCCTGTCAGCCTACGACCAAAGTTCCCACCGGAGTTGGTTACCCGTTCTTCCCTAAGGTTGCTCATAGTTTCCGGCCGGTACCACGACGAGGTAGGGATAGGAGTTGCTGGGTAGAGGCTAGTGGATCACAATGGGATCTATATTGCGTAGCATACCCAGTAGCGTGGGACACAAAAAGACATTTTACTCCTGTACACTTTTTGAGTTCCATTTTGGCCCCATATCAACTGTGCAAAATTTCAGCTCGATCGGAGAAACTATATTTTAGCGCCAGCCATTTTAAGTTTTCATACGATTTACTATGGGGTAAATCACTTTTGCATAGAAAAATCGCCGCAGGTTGCCCCTTAGCCCCTAAAAATAAATCGATGAATAATTTCTGTTGGAAACTTTACGAGGAACCAACCCTCCGAAGACCGCAAAGCGATAGAAGGCATGTGGAAAAAATTATTGACTGATAACCAAATAGCATGGCAACGCCATTCAACACGTAAGGAATAACCAAAAATAATAAAATCTCGTAATTTTATCAATAGGGGAAGGCTTAATAACTTTTTTCACGAACGTCGCATCGCTTCGCGGTCTTCGGAGGTCTAATTCCTCGTGATGTTTTCTACAGAAATCATTCATTGACCTATTTTTAGGGATCAAGGGGTGACCGCAAGCGATTTTTCTTTCAAGAAGTAAATTTTCCCCATAGTAAATCGTATGAAAAACTAAGAATGACGGGCGCTAAAATATAGTTTCTCCGATCGATCTGAAATTTTGCACAGTTGATATGGGACCAAAACGGTACTCAAAAAGTATACAGGAGTTGAAGTTTTTCCATTTTTCATATTTTCCCATATAAACCGTGTCCCAGGCTAAACCCAGCCTTTACCGTACCAATGCCGTCATGTATTGCCATTCATGATAATAGGTCGTACATTATTTTTGGAATTTCAATTCACACCCTGTTTATCTGCGGCATCCAAAAAAAACTTTGATTTATTTCAAAATTGATTCGTTTTGGAAATGTCCCAAAACAAAGATTTTCCAGAGTACCCTTACTCTTACAAGTGCCTCTTTTGGCGCGCTCAATGTCCTAAGGTTTATTTATTTCCGTTCAATTCCAGAAATAAAATCTGAGGATTGTAACCGTTCGTAGAAATCGCTTAAGAGGATCTAAAAACTCGGTGGCTTTTGCGCCACTCTCGCGTACGAGAGACCACCGGTTCATTTTCAAGTTTGCCCGACCGTTTGACGACTCTTATCCCAAGGGCTCCTTCGAACAGCCACTATCTTGTACAAAAACCCCAAAACGCACTAGGTTTTATACACATAAACGTACGGACTGAATCTAAAACGGAAATTTACATGAAAAGGAACTAAACTGAATGAACAACAACTGAAAAACCGTTACAAGAGTTTGACGTGAATTTATTTAAAATAAAGGAACAAAAGAAACAAAAGAAACAAAGAAAACTAAACTGAATTTGTCCAAAGTATATTATTTTCCACAATGCTCGTCAAGTGTGTGTGTTTGTGTGTGTGTGTTATGTGTGTAATCTTGGCCATGAACTCAAAATGACGTACCTGCGCAGGCTTTTTCGGTGTCAGTGCTTCTTCGTGGCCAATCGTCGACGTTGCTCTCCTTAATGTTCGCCGGATTATAAGTGCGGAGGGGTGTCGGCGGCCCGGTACTCTGCCTGATCGTGCCTAAACTGCACGCAGGTAGGCCGGAAGTATTCCCCTTGAGTCCGTTTAGCTACCAGTAACTGGCGGGCGAGGACGAGCACTAGGCTTAGAGCCCAAAATAAAAAGCGTCTTTGGACGCTGAGGTCCAAAGAAGAAACACAAATTAAAACAATATACACTAAACGAATTCACTTTTATAATTACCTTTGAAACAACAAATAAGCGCTCATGGAACAGAGTGTCTGCCCCTGGCGACAAAATCCACATATTCAAACTATCAAACGAAAAACAAAGAACATTAGAAACAAATTCACTTCAAAAACATGGATTTACTAAAATACAACTCTAAGAAACACTACACACCTTCAAAAATGACAAACTGGGAGAAGGTCGCCGAAGCTCACTTCTGCTCACCAGCCGACTCTAACTTAAAGTGATGGAGTCAAGTCCAATTCTCTTGTCAAGTAAATTTCTCGCTATTGAAGCAGTCGTCTATTCAATCTACAAACTATTATTAACAAGTGCGCCAAATTCAATCGCACATTGCCGCAAAACTATTTTACGCCATCGATAAAAGTTCTATAAGATACACAACATGAATCGTAATTAACTTAGCCTAGACACAAACCTTACGTGAAACGGATAATCTCTACTAAATGAAACGGTTCAAACTAAAAGACAAATTCAACGAATTCAATTTAAATTAGATTTTACTTAAAAAGGTAAAAACGTCAAAAGCTACAAACTAACTTAAATAGTAGTAATTTAAAGAAACGAACTTTGAATTAGAAATCTTAAATATTGAAAAAACAAAACATATTTATCCAAGTTTATCAAACTGAATTCAAATTTTATTTTACTTAAAAAGATTAAAAACGTCAAAACGTTACAGGATTAGATTCCATTATTATAGAAGGCCTTTCAGTGAATTTAATTCAGTGATGAACTTCTTCTTTGCTGTCAACCTTTATATCTCATAAGAAACAGATTATGAAGAATCCCCCAACCAGTAACCCATCTGATTTCGTTGAGATTGGTTCAAAGCAGAATTGATGGTGCCGTTTTTTGAAAACGGCTTAGTAAAGAGAAGATACCCCAATCGAATACTTGTGTGAGGACAAGGTACCGTGATTTCGGGTGAATTTGATCGACGTGAGTGCCATTTTTATTTGTTAAAAATAACGCTTTAAACTTAGAACATTTGTGAAAAATGTCCATCATCTGGCTCAAGAGTTTCTGAATGATGATTTTACATGTTTTACAGCCAATTAGTCACATATTTCTGTATAAATTCAATATTTTCCGAAACCGCGTGTTAGGCGAACTTCAAAGACACTTTCAAACTTTTGTTACCGTAGCTATATCGCATATTGAATAAATATTCGAATGAATGATTTTAGCTGCCAAGTATTCGCTAAACCCAATTTCGTCATCAAAAGTTTTATAAATATTGAAATTTTGCATAAAAATGTACTTTTCTGCAAGTTACAACATATTTAGTGTGGAAATTGCATACTTTCAGGCGTTTTCTTAAGATTTATTAAACATCAAACTTAAATAATTAACAATTTAGTATACTCGTAAAAGTTTTGCATAGCTTTTCGCATTCCGGGGTGGTTAATGCAGGCGGAAAAAATATTTTCAGCTCTAACAACAACATTTCATTGACTGATCAATTTCACCCCGAAAGTAAAATTTTTGATTTTTTATTTCTAATGATATTTTTTGTAATAAAACGATTTGCAGTAGAAATTTCAACCTCTTTGACTGATGAATGGTCGTACTTGTTTTAAAGCATTGAATTTATCCATATATATAAGTATTCAAAACATATTCGCTAAAAACTGCGAAAAGTGATCAATTTCACCCGAAATCACGGTATTTGGAGTACATTGCTCAAAATTTCTAGAGCACCGTTTTTTAGAACCGTTGAACGAATTTGGATTAAAATGCATCACGCTGTTGATAACCACTAAGCAATTAGCGTGATGCATTTTCATCTAAATCCGTTTAACGGTTCTAAAAAACGGTGCTCTAGAAATTTTGAGCTATGAACTCCAAATACCTTGTCCTTAAGCAGAACTATACAGGGTGTTAGGAATTGCAAGAAAACGATAAGAGCTAGAAGTTTGGTGTCGAAGAACGAATCGTATATTGTAATTCGATCAAAATAAATACCGGCTGGCTCGGGGGACGAGTCAGAAGTTGACACTGACACATAAAGTTAATGACTCGTGTTTTATTCCCCCTTGAAAAGAATTACTGGATATTACAGAAGGATGTTTTTCTTCTAAATCCGTTGAGCAAGGAAGCGAAGCCGCTGATTGCGTTTTGCATACAAGGTTATAACTAACAGCACTGTCCGAATTGATAAATGAGATCCTCGGAGCTGGAGAGCATGAATCTATTTAAACAACATAATTGTGGCCAGCGACAGCTTCGAGGACCATAACTAGGGACAATGGAAATTCGCGGCAAATTTTCTTTAATATCGCGGGTTACCATTGTGAATCTCGCGGCCATTTCGCGGTCCCATATTATTGACCACATTGCTTTAAAAAACTACGATTTTGCTTGCCAAATGATCAATTTACTTGGACTTTGTGAGATGTAATCATAAATTCATCGAAAACGTTTCAAAATTGATGAAAGATTAGAAAAGAAGCATAGATATAAAAGCCAATAAAATCTTATTTTTCGAATACGAAATCATAAATTAGGCTACATTGCCAAAAGCTATCAGTAAATTTATCTTTATAATTCGAAATTGATAGCAATTTGTAGAGTATTTTCTTAATTTTGTCGAATTTCGCGGTATTTCGCGTGATTTTTCAAATTTCGCGACCAGAGCCTAATTTCGCGGATTTCGCGGCTTCCTGAGACTTCATGGTGCTCCTCTAAAGCCCCTTGGAAGCCCTGAATACGCCCATGAGACCCTCTCCAGATTTCCATACCTCCTAAAATTCCTTAAGTTCCCCTGAGAACCCCTATAATCCTACTGCAGTCCCGTGAGAACGCATGAAATCTCTTTGAAACCACCGTGAAATCGTCTGAGACCTTCTTAAACCGCCCGGGAAACCTTTGAAACCTCCCTTAAACCCCCTGTCTCACCCTTAAATGTCCCTGTAATCTTCTAAAGTCTCCCTGAAATCAACTCAGACCCCTAAAACGCCCCTGAGATTTCTTGGAACACCCCTGAAACCTCATGTGAGCTGGAACTCCTTGAACTGCCTCGTACTTCTCTTGAGACCCCCTATAACCTGAACCTCCTGGAATCTACCTTAACTCTCCATTACAAACTCCCCTGCTGCCATAGTTACCGCCAACTTCCCTTAGACCCCCATGAAATTTATAAAGCTGCGTACAATAAGATGAACTTTTGTGGCATGTCCCGTTTTGATATTCGCATCTAGTTTAATCACCATGTAACATGTAAGAAGGCATCCACCAAAAAATTTCGGGCTTTCATACAAAAAATCGTTACGGAGGGGGGAGGGGGGTCGAAAAATGATGCATCATGGTTTTGGCGTTACGTAATAAATAGATGCTGCCTAATCAGCTTCTGGTCTCCCAGTCAGTTGCGATAGAACTAATAAACTTCAAGACCTTTCAAGACCTTGCAAACAACCACTATTTAGAAATCTTTGCCTGCGCTGCGCGTGTATAGAGCACCCCAACTACAAAGCAGATGTTCCGAGGTTTCACGTTCCGCATTACAGAGACGTCAGATATCACTCTGAATCTGGCCAATATTTTTCAAGTGATACCTGCTTGGGCAGTGTCCAGTTACTAGGCCAGTGTATGTACAATGTACATAGAGCTCTTTTGTTGAGCTCTAAGAGCTTTTTGGTTTTATAAGCATTTGGTGTTATAAATCGTTTTGACTGATTGCAATTTTTGACATCCATCCAATTGGATATCACTCTCTGCTCAGCCCAGCATTTCAGGTTCATTTTAATTGTACAGTTTGATATACCACAGAATGGTTCTGGGCCAGCAAACTGTAAATTGGAACCACTTAGCAAGCTCGGCTGCCATTTCATTCCCTTCAATGCCTTATGCACTTCCTTCAAAGAGATATAATTCTCACTGGAAGTGCCATTGTAATGTATTTTGAAAAGAAGAGGAGGTTTTATGCCTTTGGGAGAAGGGATTCAAATGGACATTCCACTCCCAGGGGCTTTTCCCTGCTCCTAATAAAGAAGATAAAGAAAAAAAAATGCCACAGTGACCTGGAACCCAGTATAAGTTTGCTGAGTTCCCTTGGCACAACCTGCGTAGTGAAAGAATGCATTCCCAGACAAGCTTTGAAGTGCATTTGTAAGCGCACAATGCTTTTAGTGCAAAAGCTATTTTAAACCATTTGAAACCCCTTGAAGCCCCGTAAAACCATTAAAAAATGTTTGGAATCAAACAACCACTACCACACCCCCCGTTCTGAACTCCCATAATTTCGTTTGAAACTCTCCTTAAGCCCATGAAGTCCTAAGTAATGCTATAACTCACTCTTGGTGTCTATCAACCTCTAAAAAAAGTTCCCCTTGAAGACTTCTTCGAAATTCCAGGGAGGCTGAAACGTTGACGCTTGGAAACCCCACTGAAGCCACTGAAGGCCTCTTAAACGCCTTGAAAGCACTTTTTTGTTAAATTTTGGATTACTTTTTCCTTTCTTTGGGCATGTTCTTTATAAGATTACGTTTAGACAACGAATCGATTGCCATGTCTAATTTTAATATTCCAAGCCTAGTTATGTGATCTACAACGCCTCCCATTTTCCATTCTCCGTTTCTACCAGCGCGTACCTTGAAACCCGATCCTGGGCCAAATATGTAGGTTTCAAATATTTGAATCCTTATCCATAGATCCATAAACAATATCGCTTGTTTTTGAGTGTCTTTCAACTTAAAACAGACCGAAAGGCGGGGCCCGCTGACAATTCGATTCGATTTCGATCTCAACTTGGGCACAGTATCCAACAGCGCGAGCGAGTCCCCCCTGGAACAACGTACGATTTTAATAATCCATTTTTCACTTTTTGCTGCCTCGCCCCGTCCCTCCGCAGGCGCAGATCCTCAATGAAGATCGACCTTCCTATTCTTTTCGAACTCAATTGGAACGTTTCTTCGGCTGTCGTCGTCGTCGGTGTCTTCGTTACCGTTTGCGCCTCTAACAGGGAATTGACAAAACAAGAGAATCACGGAGACAGCTTCCTCGATTCTTCTTCGGGAGCGTACAGAAGAAGCGGACCGAATTGACCGCTCCCGACGACCGCGCGCTAGTTCAGTCGGACTCCAAATCGGGGGAAGGTTCCTCAGAAAGACGCGCAACGATTGTGGATGTGGAGGCGACTGCCCAAACCCCGTATTGATTTATGCTTTTTATTTCAAAAGTAAACAAAAATTAATGAATTATTGCAACTTGGTTTGGTTGGATGGCGGTTGGACGGCAGAGCATAAGACGTGTGGGTCTGGTTGAGATACATGAACGGACAGATCCAACGGCGTCGACTACGGTTGACGATGGCCGCCAGGTGGATGATCGAAAAGAAATCGCGCAGGAGAGCTGGAAGAAGTATACGATACCCGTTTCATGAGGAAAGCTATTCAACACGGTGCCGTAGTCAGGACAGGCATTCGTACTTATAATGTTCTACGAGTTCATCGACATCTAATGAATGGAAACGGCAGCAAATATTTAATTCAATGTTTTTACAAGCCAATTTTTTTAAAAATAACTAAAAATTGTCAAAATATCAAATTAACACATTTTAATGTTAATCGAAAATTTATTTAGAATTAAGACTAAGTAAGTTCAAAGCCAGGAAGCGAATCAGGATGACCACGTTTTGAGCTGTTCGGAAACAAATCCGTATGACCACGCTCTGAACAGTCAGAAGTCGATGAGGATGACCTCGCTTGGAGATGTTTGAAGTACATCAGGATGACCACACGACCACACTATGATTTGTTTGTAACGAATAGAGATGACCTTGATATGAGTTGTTGAAAACGAATCGTAATGACCTTGCTATAAGTTGTTGGAAGTGGATCGAGATGAACGCGCTATGAGTTGTTAGGAGAGGATTAGGATAACTGCGCTATTAGTTGATGGAAGCGAATCGGGATGACCTTGTTATGAGTTGCTGGAAGCGCGTCGGGATGAACTCGCTATGAGTTATTTGGAAAAGATTAGGATAACTGCGCAATGAGTTGTTGGGAGCGAATTAGGATGACCTTGCTATGAATTGCTGGAAGCGGATCGGGATGACCTTGCTATGAGTTGATGGAAGCGGATCGGGATGGCCTTGATATGAGTTGTTAGAAGCGAATCGGGATGACCTTGCCATGAGTTGTTGGAAGCGGATCGGGATGACCTTGTTATGATTTGCTGGAAGCGAGTAAGGATGAACGCGTTATGAATTATTAGGAGAAGCATGCTATGAGATGTTGGAAGCGGATCGGAATAAACGCGCTTTGAATTGTTAGGAGAGGCTTGGGATAACTGCGCCATGAGTTGTTGGAAGCGGATCGGGATGACCTTGTTATGAGTTGTTGGAAGTGAGTCGGGATGACCTTGATATGCCAAGGGCTGAAAGTCTTTTTAATAAAGACAAATCAATCAACAATCAATGACCTTGATATGAGTTGTTGGAAGCGGATCGGGATGAACGCCCTATGAGTTGTTGGGAGAGGATTAAGATAACTGCGCTATGAGTTGTTGGAAGCGGATCGGGATGACCTCGCTATGAGTTGTTGGAAGCGGATCGGGATGACCTTGATATGAGTTGTTGGAAGCGAATCGGGATGACCTTGTTATGAGTTGCTGGAAGCGAGTAAGGATAAACGCGTTATGAATTATTAGGAGAAGCATGCTATGAGATGTTGGAAGCGGATCGGAATAAACGCGCTTTGAATTGTTAGGAGAGGCTTGGGATAACTGCGCCATGAGTTCTTGGAAGCGGATCGGGATGACCTTTTTATGAGTTGTTGGAAGCGAATTGGAATTACCGCGCTATGAGCTGTAGGAAGTGGATATCAATATTACCTTGCTATGAGTTGCTAGAAGCGAGTCGGGATGAACGATCTATGAGTTGTAAGGAGAGGATTAGAATAAAAGCGCTTTGAGTTGTTTGGAGAGGTTCGGGATACCGCGCAATAAGCTATTGGAAGTGGATCGGGAGGACCTCACGTAAAGTTATTAGGAGCGGATTAAAATGAACTCGCTGTTATAACAATTGTGGGATTGCAGGTGGCGGAAATGGTGAAATGAAGTGAGTAAGAAAGCTAATTCGTAGCTATTTTTACAGACTAATGTTTTGGAGCTGTTTCCGCAAAAAACCTTCCAGAAATACCTCCGAGAAATTCCTTAGAAGTTTATTGGAGTTATCTTATCCAAGAACTCTTTCATAAACCCTTCCATGCATTCCTTCCGAAATTGCACTATGAAATTCTCAGAATTTCTTCCAGAAACTCCACTATAGAGTCCTTCCAAAATTGCACTGTGAAATTCCCAGAACTTCTTTCAGAACGCCACTATAGGGTCCTAAGGAAATATATCCATGAGTACTTCTGAGAAACCTTCCATAAATTTCCCCATATATTCCTAAATGCTTTATTTTCAGAAACTCTGTGTTTCCTGAGTGTTTCCACCTCAAAAATACAAGTTCAGAATTTCTTCAGAAACGTGCCCAAAGTTTTGTTCAGAATTTCTTCTAGGGACTCATTCAGAGTAATCGGTCAGCCGCCCAGAGATTAACTTGGTTTTTTTCTCCAAAGTGTTCTTTATTATTTCTTCTTGGAACTCCTTTAAAAATTCCTGTTTAGGATCCTTCAGAAATTTCTAAATGGATTTTTTTTCTATAAAATTTTCTATGGATTCTTTTTAGAATCGCTTCATGATTTTCCTTAAAAATTACTTAAGACATTCGATCAATAAATCTTTCATATTCTTTCGAAAATTACTCCAGTCTTCTTCTTCTTCTTTATGGCTCGACGTCCCAACTGGGACTTGGCCTGCCTCGCTTCAACTTAGTGTTCTTTGAGCACTTCCACAGTTATTAATTGAAGGGCTTTCTTTGCCTGCCATTGCATGAATTTGTATATTGTGAGGCAAGTACAATGATACACTATGCCCAGGGAGTCGAGAAAATTTTCCCGACCGGAACGGGAATCGAACCCGCCGTCTCCGGATTGGCGATCCTTAGCCTTAACCACTAGGCTAACTGGAGACCCTAGTTACTCCAGTGGTTTCTTTAGAAATATTGCCAGAGATTTTTTCAGAAATTTGTTCAGAGCTGCCTTCAAACATCTCCTCAAAAATTTGAAAATTCTTGAAGGTTGTATTCCGTGGATTCCTTTAGGAACTCTGTCAGGGACTACTACAGGAATTGTTTCGAATATCCTTTCCTCCAGCGGTTTCTTGTAATTCGCTCCAAAAAAAATCTGGAGAATTCTTCAGGAATTCCCCTAGAGATTCCAATAGAAGTTCCCGCAGGAATCTCTTCAGAAATATCTTCAGAAATTCCTTCAGAGGTTTTTCATCAATAATTTTAAGTGATTCCAGCAGGAATTTCTACCTACACAAATTCATACAGAGATTCCTTCAGGATTTCCGCCGTGTCGAAATACAAAGCTGGCGCTTAGTATCATACGGGCGTATCTGCAATTATCGATTAGTCGTCTTCTACTAGTCTACATCGAGAGATTTTCTGAATACTGTTCTTATTTCCCGAAATAATCCGAAGACAAAATCGATGAAGAAAAATCGATCAATATTGATACGTCCGTATGATTCTAAGCGCGAGAAATGTATTATCCCAGAAGTTTCTTCAGGATTTGCTTCACGAATTCTCCCAGGAATTAATTCAGAAATATATCCAAAAAAATAGTTCGAGGAATTTCAACAGGAATTCCTTTACATTTGTTTTGAGAGGGGTGTTTCATAAGATATTCCAAAAGAGATGAGATAATATGTCCATTCCATGAGTACTTTCAAAAAATTCTCCTGAAACTTTATTAAGGATCTTCCTCACAAAAAGTTTCATAAGAAGTTGCTCCAGGAATTTCTTCAGATATTTTTCCCGAAATTCTTCTAATAATTTTCTGAACGAATTCGACTAGAGATTCCTTCAGAAATTGTTTCAGGGATTCTTTCAGATACTTCTCTACGGATTCCTTCAGAAATTTCTTCAGGAAATCCTTCAGAAATATCTTCAGAGTCTCATTTTGTTTTTTTTTTAGGATTTTTTGTTGGTTTTCGTTTCGTCATTGATACCTCCTGGGACAACTTCATTGATAAAACTAGTACAAAGAAGTTGTCCCAGGAGTCATTGAAATCTATTCTGAAAGAATTCCAAAACAACTAAAGGAATCCATGCTCAATTTCCTGAAAGTATCACTGGAAGAACTCCTAGATACACCTCTGGGGAGATTCCTAAGGGAACTTCTTGAAAACATTCTGAAGGGATTCCCTGAAACAATTGTTGTGGAGAAATTCTTCAAGAGAAATTATTTGGAGGAATTTCTTTAAAAAAAATGTAATGAGAAACTTTTGGAGGAACTTTGGAAGACATTTTGAGAAAAAAAATCCTCAATGAATTTCTGCAGGAATTTATGGAGAAGTTTTTGAGAAAATAAAATCATGATGAAATTTTTAAATGGCGCAAATTTCCCAAATGGAGTAGAACGTGCCTACTGAAAAGGCACCCTAGAGAAATTTCCGAAGAAACCCCAACAGAAAATCGTGAAGAATTCTCAAAACGCGTCCAGCAGGAATTCCTGTAGAAATTACAGATGAAGGCAATGGAAAAACTCTTGCAAGAAATTTCTGCAGGCATCGCAGGAGGATTTCATGAAGGAATGCCAAGAAGATATCCTGGGGATACTTCTGGAGAAATTCACAGCACAATTGTGCCTTTCTTGAACAGATTAGTGGACGATAGCCCAAGAAGCATTTTCTAAAGTAATGCCTGAAAGTATTTTTAAAGGAAACCCTGTAGAAATTTTAGATTCAAAATGCTGGAGGAAATCTTGAAAGAATTTCTGAAGAAGCTTCTGAAGGAATAGATGAATGAATGAATGAACACTGAACGAAGTGAAGAACCTTCAGTAGGTCTCCAGAGAAGACAAACAACCTCTGAAAGAAAATCCAACAAGAGTTTCTAAAAAAATCTAGAAAGAGTTTCTGAAACAAATCTGATTTTCTGAAGAAATCCCTAGAGGAATTTCTGATAAAATCTCTGTAGAAACCTCCGAAGGAACTCTTGCGTAAATCTCTGAGGAAGCTTCCGCTGGAATTGCTTTTTTTTTAAGGGAATCTCTGGAGGAATACCTGCAAAAATCCGTGGACTGATTTCAAGAAGAATCTTTTGAGTAATGTCTTGTGAAACTTATGAAGGAATCCCAAGGAAAATTCGTGGGCTATTCCGGAGAGAAACCCTGGAGAAATAACTGAAGAAGTTTAGGAAAAAACGCAATTTAAAAAAGCAATTCGAAAAAAATCCATAAATAATTCTAGGGTAAATTCCTGCAGAAATCCCTGAAGAGTGAAGAAATCCTCTGGAGAAGTCCTGAGAAAAATCTCTGGAAGAATTGCTGGAGCATTACCTGATAGAGTTTCTTCATAATCCCTGCGAAGATCTATAGAGGGATTCCCGGAGGAGCTCCTGGAGGGATTCCTGAAGGAGCTCCTGGAAGGATTCCTGAATGAACTCCCGGAGGGATTCATGGATGAACTCCTGGAGGGATTCTTGGAGGAACTCCTGAAGGGATTCCTGGAGAAGCTCCTGAATGGATTCCTGGAGGAATTCCTGGAGGAATTCCTGGAGGGTTTCATGGAGGGATTCCTGGAGGAATTCCTGGAGGGATTTCTGGAAGAATCTCTGGAGGGATTCCTGGAGGACTCTCTGGAGAGATTCCTGAAAATACTGCTGGAGGGATTTCTGAATAAATTCATTGAGAGGTTCTTGGAAAAATTCCTGAAGGGATTCCTGAAGGACTTTTTAAAGGAATTCCTGGAGGAATTTTTGAAGGGATTCTTGGAGGGATTCTTGAAGAATTCCTGGAGGAATCCCTGAAGGAACTCCAGGAGGGATTTATTGAGGAACTCTTGGAGAGATTCCTGGAGGGATTCCTAGAGGATTTCCTGGATGATTTTCTGGAGGAAGTTCTGAAGGAATTCCTTGAGGGAATCCTGGAGGAATTCCTGAAGGGATTCCTGAAGGGATTCCTGGAGGATTTCCTGGAAGAATTTCTGAAGGACCTCCTAGAGGGATTCCTGGAGGAATTTCTGAAGGAATTCCCGGAGGGATTCCTGGAGGAATTCCTGGCGGATTTCCTAGAGGAATTTCTGAAGGCATTCCTGGAGGATTTCCTAGAGCAACTCCTGGAGGGATTCCTGGAGAGTTTCGTGTAGGAATTCCTGGAGGATTTCCTGGAAGAATTTCTGATGGAATTCCTGGAGGGATACCTGGAGAAACTCCTGAAGGGATTCCTGGAGGGATTCCTGGAGGAATTCCTGGAGGGATTCCTGGAGGAATTCCTGGAGGGATTCCTGGAGGAATTCCTGGAGGGATTCCTGGAGAGATTCCTGGAGGGATTCCTGGAGAGATTCCTGGAGGGATTCCTGGAGAGATTCCTGGAGGGATTCCTGGAGGAATTCCTGGAGGGATTCCTGGAGGAATTCCTGGAGGGATTCCTGGAGAAATTCCTGGAGGGATTCCTGGGGGAATTCCTGGAGGGATTCCTGGAGGAATTCCTGGATGGATTCCTGGAGGATCTCCTCGAGGGATTTGTGGAGGAACTCCTGGAGAGTTCCTGGAGGAACTACTGGAGAGTTCCTGGAGGAACTCCTGGAGGAATTCATGGATGATTTCCTGGAGCAATTTCTGAAGGAATTCCTTGTGGGATTCCTGGAGGAACTCCTAAAGGGATTTCTGGTGGAATTCCTGAAGAGATTCCTGGAAGATTTCCTGGAGGAATTTCTGGAGGAATTCCTGGAAGGATTCCTGGAGGAATTCCTGGAGGGATTCCTGGAGGAATTCCAGGAGGGATTCCAGGAGGAATTCCTGGAGGGATTCCTGGAGGAACTCCTGGAGTAATTCATGGATGATTTCCTGGAGCAATTTCTGAAGGAATTCCTTGTGGGATTCCTGGAGAAATTCCTGAAGAAATTGCTGGAAGATTTCCTGGAAGAATTTCTGAATGAATTCCTTGAGAGATTCCTGGAGGAATTCCTAGAGGGATTCCTGCAGGAATTCCTGGAGGGATTTTTGGAGGAATTCTTGGTGAAATTCCTGGGGGATCTCCTGGGAGGACTTCTAGAGGAATTCCTAATGGGATTTATGAAGGTTTTCCTCAAGGGATTTATGGAGGTCTTCCTGCAGGAATTCCTGGAGGAATCCCTAGAGGAATTTCTGTAGAAAATTCTGAAGGCATTCCTGGAGGAGTTCCTGGAGGAATTCCTGAAGAGATTCCTGGAGGATTTCTTGGAGAAATTTCTGGAGGAATTCCTGGAGGAGCTCCTGGAGGGCTATCTGGAGAGATTCCTGGAGGAATTTCTGGCGGGATTCCTGGAGGATTTCCTGGAGAAATTATTGAAGAAAGTTCTGAAGGGATCCCTGGAAAGATTCCCGGAGGAATTCCTAGAGGGATTCTTTGGGATAACCCGGAGGAATTCCTGGAGGAAGTCCTGGAGGGATTCCTGGAGGAACTCCTGGAGAGATTCCTGGAGGAATTCTTGGAGGGATTCCTAGAGAAACTCCTGGAGGAATTGCTAGAGCAACTTATTGAGGGATTCCTGGAGGGACTCCTGGAGGGACTCCTGGAGGGATTCCTGAAGGGATTCCTGGAGGAATACCTGGAATGATTCCTGAACATTCTCCCGGCGGAATTCCTGAAGGGATTTCTGGAGGAATTTCTGAAAAGATTCCTGTAGGAATTCTAGAAGGGATTCCTGTAGGAATTCTAGAAGGGATTCCTAGAGGAATTCCTGGACGGATTCGTGAACGGATTCCTGGAGGAATTCTTGAAGGGATTCCTTCAGGAGTTCCTGGAGAGACTCCTGGAGGAATTCCTGAAGGGATTCATGGAAAATTTCCTGGAGAAATTATTAAAGGAATCTCTGAAGGTATTACTGGAGGGAATCCCGGAGGAATTCCTGGAGGGATTCCCGCAGGAACTCCTGGAAGAATTCCTGGAGGAACTACTGGAGGATCTCATTGAAGGATTCCTGGAGGAATTCCTAGAAGGATTCCTAGAAGAATTTTGGAGAGATTCCTAGAGAAACTCCTGGAGGAATTGCTAGAGGGATTTCTGGAGGAATTCCTGGAGAATTCTCCTGGAAGGTTCTGAAACCTCCTGATACTCTCGAGATGCTCTTTGAAACACCCGGAAATGCCTTGAATTCCCCTCCAGTCGTACAAAAACTACCCTTCGTAGGGATGCCAGATGATTTTCCTCATACTTCCATACCACCTTTAAATCCATTAAGCCAAGGTAATAATCTGATCTTATAAAGGAAATGTAGTCATTTCAATCATAATCTTAAGTTTTTTTTTACATTTGATACCAACGGTGGGAATATTGCGTATGACCAATTACCTGTTAGTAGAGACACTTCCGATTGTCAACAGGTTTGAACATAGAATGTGGGAGAAAGTGATGATAAAAATTGCTTGCCCACGGCGGACCGACCGTTGAGTCCTCTGCGTCTGTACAAGTTTCATGTCTAGGAAGGCTATATCTAGCAGAGGGTTCACGTTGATTCGGGGATGTCATATGGCAGGCGAAAGGTTGTATACTACTTTGAAATTGCGGTACAGTTTTCTGGTTACATAGCTACTACGCGTCATTTAAAAGATTGATAATTCTGTGCAGTGACGTCGGAATGCAGGGGACGACAGCGTTTCTGGTTCTAGCGATGGCTATAAGAAAGAATGCATGAGTTGTATGTGTAGATAAAAGAAAGAGATCCTGACATACGAATTGGAAGCGCTACCGCTTGACGATTTTATGACTTACCTCAATTTAACACAAACTACCGATGAAAATCTTAATCATGGCCAACCAACTATTTGTAGTCAATTTGGTTTTGAGGAGATCGTAAAGACTCTCATAAAACCTTACTTATTTTTCGTTGATTTAAAGACGATTCTAAGAATCTTTTCTTTGACATGTTACTTGAGATATGCAGTTCAAATCAGGTCTAAATTAAGTCCAAATTTTAACTATTCCTGTTTACGCGTTTGCACTCGATCTACCGAGGCATTCGGCTAATTGACTTGAACATCCTGAACTCCATGCTTACCTCTATCCTATTCATATTCCACAAACAGAAAAAAAGTGAACGGATGCTCGACGGCGGCGTCTATTCATTTTTCATACCGGCAATAATCGAAATGATGAGAAATGGCGCGTAGGTCGCTGCTGCCAACAGCCCAACAGCTCTTTTCCATTCGCTGGCTGTTGTTCAGACAGAAGCAGCTCCCGCCTCAGCCAACGACCTTTGGGGGGCACCCCCATTCAACTCCAGGTATAGGTAGGTAGTTGGTCGTTGAAAGAGACAAGAAAGACACGGTTGATTAATAGGCAAATCGACGCCTTTGTTACGTGTCTCCATCTCCATTCGAATCGGATCGGATCTCGGACGGAACAGAGCGCATAATTCCAAATTGTTGTTTACTGTAAGCAGCAGTCATTAATAAGTGCCGTCGCGGTCTCCCTGTTACTAGTACCACCAGCCACCAGGTTGATTAATCGTATCGAAGCTCATCATCATCGGTCATCACTTGAGTCGAATCGTGCGTCTTGTTTGAGTTATGGCTGGACCGGCAGCAGCAGCAGCAAATGACCATTTTCACGATTAGCTGTTTAGACTGCCTCAATCATCACCGCTCGCCACGATCGGAGATTAGATACTGTCAACGGGGAGCACTGAGCCAACAACAGTGAGAAACGACAGATTTTTCATGGGAGAAATTCGATAGTTCTTTTTGGTTGGCTCGAGAGCACTCGCAGCCGAACCAACCACCACAAATTTTAAACAATTTTATTGGTATTGTTTGCATTCCTGAACTGTCGTTGTCGACGTTGTCGTCAAGCCATTATTGCATTGCCATGCTGCGTCGGTCGGAGCACTTTGTGTCACGTAATCGACCTTGAAAGCCGATACATTTCAACCGCAATTTTATGCACCGCAGCGTCATTATTTTATACCGGGCCGGGACCCGCTGCTGAAGCCGGCTTGACCTTTCCCCTCTTCCTCAATCGCGTGGAAATCGGAATTGCTCTTGGAGTCGTTAGGGTGTGAAGTGAAGCCGTGGAGATTCCATCAACTTTGGTGAACCTTTTTCGAAAAAAGCATGAGATGCTAACTGCGATAGAACCTGTTTCTCAGTTCAGTGTTTTGTTATCACTTTGATAGATGTTAGAATGAGAGCTGCCTTAGCCTATTGACCGTGTTTTGCTTCCCTTTATTTTGTAGACCAGTGATCCTCAGGCATATTTTTTAAACAGCTCGTACTGCAACGCCTGGATCCATTTGAGAAACATTGAACACGTTATTCTAGATTATTTTGGGAGTAGAACAACCTCCTTAGGAAATATTGCAAGAAATTTTACGGCAACATAGAGAACTTGGCACCACAAGCGGCCCGCGGGCCACACTTTGGTGACCACTGTTCCCGGGTAGAGGAAAAGAGCTAAATAATAGCATATTTTGATATGGAGATCAAAAAGTGATATTGGTTTGATTGATATAAGAGATAAAAGATCTAAAAATAATATCACATATTTACTCCTAGAACATCATCATCATATCATATTTTGATTTTGTCAGATCTAACCAATAGCAGCAAGCTATTCGTTTGATCTTGAAACATCAAATTTTGATATTGTTCAGATGTTCCAAGAACATTTTTTAGATATTATTTTCAGATCTTTTATCTCTTATATCAATCAAACCAATATCACGTTTTGATCGTCAGTATTTCACCTCTACCCGGGTTGTAGACCCATCCCATTTACTCGTAAGGTCGACTCCTCGCCTGCTTTCCTGTGCACTGCCAATAACAAGAATTGCTGCTGCGTGCTCCGTAGTTCGACCTTCCCCTGGCAGGGACATCGCAGAAGGACGTACCGACATGGACCTTTCCGGGGACTCCTTTCCACACCGCTGGCTTGAATCCAACCCAGTAAGCTGCTGCCATTACAGCAAGGCCCCTGTATAACCTTAGGGCAAGCCGACATCCGCACCATTATTGGCGACGATATGGGCGCTAGCCGATGAAACAGCGTTACAACCAAACACGTCTCAACACATCCGCAAGACCAGATTGTTTAGAGTCGTAAAGTCGTGGGGTAGCAGTGATTACAGTCCCGGAACCTGACGAACCCCCCCGCTTGCCAGTCAGCCGCCCAGTTGCCGGCTAAGAATAGGACTACATACTACCCCTAATTCAAGGTGTCAAGCGATCCGTGCCGGAGGTGGTGCTTAAGATGCTCGATCGTTAACGGAGCCTGTGTAATTCGTCCCTTACCACGTTAATGCCGGGCTCTGGCGTGGAGGACCTTTTCTGCTTCAGAGTCAGCTTGCTCAGAATGAGTTGAAACTACTTCATTTTCTTCAGATTCCTCATCGGCTGCCGGGTTGGCAATTCTTCAATTCAAGTAGCTTCGGATTGTGGTCGAACTTGACGTATTGGTTTTCCAGGGTACACGGAACGGAGTGGTGCACTGGTGGTCTTGTGGATTGCAGACCAAATAGTCCGTCCACCAGAACTCCTAGCGGTGTCGAATCCATCTTCAATGGATGCCTCTTCACTGGAACGGAATTTGAGTTGGTTGGAGTGACTTCGGATGAGCTTCTTCTGTCCGTGCCAGTCGTTCAGGAGCACATTGGGGTTGACACGTCCGATGACTTACGCCGGAAGCCCACTGCCACTTCGTGTTGCTCGTGTAAACTTTAGCGTTGATCTCGTCCCCTTTCTTGAAATCACATGGAACCGCACCATGCTTACGATTGAACTGCTCGTCCTAGCGATGATTGTGGACCACGGGCTTCGGTTAATCGTGGTGTAGAAGATCCAGAACTGTCTTGATATTCCGACCAAGCATTTGCTGCGAAGGTGTCCTGCCGTTTAGGACACGACTGGCGGTAGTCCGTTATACCTGGAGGAAAGTCTGGATCATTTCGGAGATGTGACCATCCTTGAAATGATGCAAAAAGCAATAAGTTTCTGATTAAGGGGAGATTATGTAGTTTAATGTTCCGACTCAATATAGGTACTCGTGGTACTGACATTAGCCAGGCCAACATCTACTATGGCCAGTGTGTCCAGCAGGATCTGACCCCGCTGGTTCGTAAAACGGCTTTCCTAATTAATGGCCTACCAGTCACCCGACGCCCAGCTAACACAAAGTCCTTTATGATGTTGAATAGGATGCAAAAGTGGAGGCCATATACGTACATGCTTCCATTTAATCGCATGTAAAGTGTGCGTATATCGCCTCCACTTTTGCATCTTATTCAACATCATATGCGATCGTGTGTTGACTGGGCGGTCGTCATACATTCCAGCATCTGCATGAACTGCTCGATCGACCATCGCGGAGGCGCATAACAGCTATAGAAGAAGACCCCGCTTACTTTAATGACTACGAAGCACTCATAGGTAGTAGACACCATCTCCGTCCCCCACTCAGAAATCGCCTGACAAAGCAGTTCCTGAGCGTCTCAGTGGTTTCCAAACGGCTTCACTACGGCTTTCTTGAAGACCAGGCCTGTTGCTCACGGATTGCCTGGAACAGATCAAACGCGTGGGTGGAGTAGTGCAGTTATGCCTTATGGCCTGCTGCGCCGCATCGCCTGCTCACCTTGCTCCTGCCAGGGCCTTTGCAGTCCCAGCTATGCAGCTAGCATAGTGATCAGCCCATCTTAAGCTTACCTAATCCGTTACTTATTTGCGTCCGCCACATGTAGCTGAACCAAGGCGACCTGTGTCCCTACCGGCTTCTTTTGTAGCCTAACGGCTGCGGTGGCCACCTGAACCGCCCACTGTTGCCGCAGTGCCTTGACGAGCTCTTCCACTTCGGTGACCTTGTCTAGATTTTTCACCTTCAGAGTCGCCTCTTGTGTGAGAGCCCTCACCTCTACCCCTTCGCCAAGGACCTTTTCCGCCAAACTTTTGTAGGTGGCGCCCTTGCGTCCCTCATCGCGCTTCAGCTCCAGGATCATCTTGCCCATATGAGTACGTCTGATACTGCGTACGTCGGCTCCCAGATCCGTGAGCATGGCGTCGCTTCGCATCGCCTTCAAGACGTCCGAGTACTTGGACTGTTCGGTCTTGATGACGAGTGCGTTGCCTTTTTCACACTTGGCAAGTTATTCTTTTCTCTTTTACGCCTTCTTGGTTTTTCGTCTCTGATCTCTTCGACCTGCTGCCTTTTCTTCTTCCTCTTCCGCTCGACTTTTGTCATAGGAGGGGGGAGGGTGTTGGGGTCCTTCCCTTGGTTCACCCTACTCTGCGGTTGCTGAGGGCTTAACAACGTTCGCAATCCCCTGTTCCCTTCCAGCCGGGACGGGCCAGCCGTTCTTACCGCTTTTCCGGGATGCCTGACTGGGGTCCAACTTGCCGGCATTACCGCCGACCTTCGAGGTTAGTATCTTACTAGCTTTGCGGGCACCGTCAGACAGCTCCTCACCTGACAGCTGCCTCGCCCGCTTCTGCGAGTGCTTATTACGAGCAGTCACATCCACCACACCTTTTGGACTATCTGCGAAGGCGAAGACCTCCGTCTGGGTAGACTTCGTTTCGTAGCCTATTCTTTCCCAAGTTCTGCCGCTGCTGCAGTCTTCACGAGTCTTGCGTGTTCCTGCTTGGCATCGTCTATCGATTTGCCAAGTCGCAACAGGGCCGTTTTCAGGTTCTTACTAATGTCGGACTTCGTTGACGCAAAGTCGATAATGTTGCCAAGCTACTGCTTAGCCACCTCGATTGCGGGACGTCCTTCTCTTTTGTGGTTGATGGCCCTCAACGACCACGCTCCATCCAGTATTTCCACCGGCTGGCTTGCCGGGGAGTGGACCGGATCTCCACACCCGCACCTACATCCTCGCTTCTCCTTAATGCAGACCTCACCAACCCACTCCTTGCAAAGGGGTTAGCATCGCCACTGCCACTACCTCCTACGTTTTGATTTCTTACAGATCGAGCATCTTTTCCACCCCCTCGATCACTCATCTAATAAGGGCCTGCTTGAGGGCATTGCTCTGTTACGTCGATGATATGCTGTCCAGCGTAGACGCAATTGAAACAGGTAAGGAACCAGTGATGCCGGGGCCCGTGGCGTAGTGGCTACACGTTCACTTCATAAGTGGATGGTCATGGATTCGATCCCAGCCCCGGCATTTGTGACTACGAGTGGGACGAACCGCTTATTACGCAACTGCAAGGCGTGATCACTGTTCAACAGTAGATTTTGTTATAGTATGAGAAAAAAACCAGATTAATCCACCTAGTGGTGATAGTGCCTTTCTCGTCGAATATGTACTCATAATCTTTCCGTCGACGCAATCTGTGCTTTGGTAACGGACGAGACGGAGGAAATGCTCATAACGGCGATCTGGGACTGTACCACCTACGAATTTCTGAATCATGAGAATACTTTATTTAGAAATTCAAGGTCATCATCAAATTGGGGCACTTATTCCGACGTCATGTTCAACGTATGGGCAGAGCCGAAAGTATAAGACCTTTTAGTTGACTGCTTGACCACCTTCACTGGAGGCTGATTCATACCAAGATGACAATTACTAGCCAGGATTTAACTTTTTCACAGATCACTTTGACAAAGTTTAATCTGCACACATCATGCTGGATTTTATTATCATTGGATACAAGATCCATGTAAAATTTGTAATGTAGTAATTTGAATTGCCAATGCTATATCACATTCAAATAAAAACAACATTACAGTGCTCGCCCTTCAGTCGGATCAAAATTTTGCGCAGTAATTTTAGACGCAAATAAAGATTTAAAAGAATGTTCGGGGCTGATGCGCTTAAATTTTAATTTTTCCATACAACGTTTATCCATCCTACTGTAAATTTACGTCTCAGGAATCAAAGCTTGTGTGATTTAACGAGATCGCTTTAGTTTTTTTTTAGGTTTTTGGTTCTCTTACACATATCCATCGCTTGCATTCATTTAGTTCACTTTCCTAATTCCGCTGAAGCACCCAACGCTGATTCTGCAACACCACCGGTAGCCTCTTATGTAGTCTCAGTATATTTTGTTTTGCTTACGAGACCCCCGGAAATGATTCCGGAACATTACCGGTATATTTAAATGTGGTCTGAGTTTATTAAAACTGTTAATCAGGTTACCCGGAATTAAAAACACTACCGGTGGTAACTTCTATGGACTGTGCCTATTTTCTTTTTATCCATGCATCAGGTTACTGACAAAAAAGCGATTTGATGTACCGCAAGCATGGGTTTGATTCACTTTTATATATGTCCATTTCCAGTGGGACACTCTTAACCGGTTCCGGAAAATTTACATGGTTCATTTTTACATTTGACCATTTCCAGCGGGACACCTGAAACCTGGTTGTGGAACACTAGCGGTGGTCTCTTACGTAATCTCAGCTAATTTTCTTAATAACCGTTCATCAGCTTATCGAAAAAACCGCGATTTGATGAAGCGCATGCATGGAGTTTGGTTCCCTTTTACATTTGACCACATCCGGAGGGACACCGGTTCCGGGACATTACTAGTTCTCCCAAGCATGATCTGAGATATTTTTTCTTTGTAACCGTTTGTTTTTTTTTTTGCATTCGGCCACTTTCAGCGAGACACCTCGAACCGATTCCGGAACACTATCGGTAGTTTCTAATGTGGGCTTTGCTTATTTTTTTTTGCTGATCGTACAAGTTATCGAAAAGCCTACGATTTGATGTGTCGCATGTATGAATTAGGCCACTTCCGGCGGGACATCAGGAACTGGTTTCGGGATGCTACCGGTTCAGATATGATCCGGAACCGGTTCCGTAACACTACCGGTTCAGATATAGTGCACGACTATTTTCCTATTTACCGTTCATCAGGTTATAGAAAAAGCTGCGATTTGATGTGTCGCATGCTTGTGTTTGGTTCACTTTTATATTTGGCCACTTCCGGCGGGATACCCGGAACCGGTTCCGGAACACTACCGGATCAGATATGGTCAGAGACTATTTTCTTGTTTACCATTCATCAGGTTACAGAAAAAGCGGTGATTATATGTGTCGCATACATGGGTTTGTTTCACTTTTATATTTGGCCACTTCCGGCGGGACACCCGGAACCGGTTCCGGAACACTACCGGTTCAGATATAGTCTGCGACTATTTTCCTGCTTACCGTTCATCACATAATCGAAAATGCCGTGGTTTAATGGGTCGCATGCATGGGTTTGTTGCAATTTCATATCTGGCCCTTTCCTGAGGTACCGGTCCGGAACACCTAAATGGCCATAACTCCGGAACGGCTGGACCGATTCAAACCATTTTCAATAGGAAACAATGGGACAATATCCCGCGTCGATTGAAACATAAAGCGTTGAAATCGGATGATATTTACTATCCAAAAGTGAGGTGACATTTTTGTACACATACACACATACACACGCACACACACACACACACACATACATACATACACACACACACATACACACACAGACATCATCTCAACTCGTCGAGCTGAGTCGATTGGTATATAAGACTTGGCCCTCCGGGGGTTCTATCAAGATTTCATTTTTGGAGTGAACATATAGCCTTTCGGTACACCTTGGTGTACGAGAAAGGCAAAAAGGACACTCCTTCGGTAGCTGTTCGGTTTCTCAGATCCTGACTATCAGTCGGTGCAGACAGGTGATCTTCTTGACAGGGCCCATCTTGATGGGTTCAGCTGCGATACCATCCTTACCAGCTGCTTTGTTGAATGACATCCTTAACTTCCCTCAGCGTGAGAGCTGGATCATTTCCGTCCTCCGCTGCACTGTCATCGTCGTTTCTTCCATTGCCGTGGTCTCCCGTGGCTACATTCTCCACGCCGTTCAGGTGCTGATCGAAGTGCTGCTTCCACCTTTCGATCACCTCACGTCCGTCCGTCAAGAGGCCTCCGTCCTTATCCTTGGGAACGCGGCCAGGTAGTGATCAGAGTCGATATTGGCGCCAAAATAGGTCCTGAAGTCGATAGCTTATTACGCAACTGCAAGACGTGATCACTGTTCAACAGTAGATTTTGTTATGGTATGAGAAAAAAAAAAGGACAGGGGTTTAGGTGTTTTTGGGCCCATATATCCGAGGCGGTAAACGCACGGGTATTCAGCATGACCATGCTGAGGGTGACGGGTTCGATTCCCGGTCGGTCCAGGATCTTTTCGTAAAGGAAATTTCCTTGACTTCCTTGGGCACAAGGATGGAAATCTAGTGATCATGATAAGATCCCGAATGTGTCGCGGTTGAAGCACATCGCGCGATCATAGCAACAACGATAGAACGTTGTCGTCAAGCATTATAACAAACCACGCTCCGCGAAAATTGAATCGCGAGGCATGTGCGGCCATGATGCGAACGTTATCATGAAGTCGAAATGATAAATACCGAAAATCATTCACTTTTTGTGCATTCTTGTTGCTCTAATATCAAGAAATGCCAATGAATGTATTGTTTTTGATCATGAATTCTGTTTATTGGTCCATAAGAGGTTTAAATTCAGGTTTAAATCGTGATGATTAAAATTTATCGCGACTTGTAACATGATCTGATAACGTGTGATCCCATGATAAAGCGTGCATCAGATGCTTTGATTGCCTATGATCCCATGATACAAGCACGGGGCGAGGGTGTTGGCATCATGCTACTGCCTGAGCAAAGGCAATCTTGGATTGTTCGTATCCTGTATCATTTGTCACTAGAAGTGATTTTCTTCCATCCTTGCTTGGGCATAGAGTATCTTCGTGCCTGCCACACGATATACACATGCAAAATGGTCATTGGCAGAGGAAGCTCTCAGTTAATAACTGTGGAAGTGCTCATAGAACACTAATCTGAGAAGCAGGCTTTGTCCCAGTGAGGACGTTACGCCAAGGAGAGGAGAGGAGGGTTTAGGTGTTTAGGACCCTAGAACTATCATAGTGAAATAATTTTTGAAAAATATTGGACCGAGCCTTCACAGTTTATGGCCGAAGTTTGTATGGAGAACCTGGGGTGTACGATTGATATGTGCATTAGAACGTGCTGTGCAGCGCATATGTATATTTAGGCATTAGACAATAACAAAACAAACCTAAATACCGAAAACCGGAACCGAAATCCAGTGATTAAAAAGTCCGTCAAGCGTGAGGGCGTACCAGAAGTGGATAAAAGCGAACGACAGTGAAGCTGGTCAGAATGTAAATCGACTTTACAGAGTTACGGGCTGGAGAATACTATAGCAGCACTGGGAGGGTTCTGGACGCCACATGGTTTGCTTTGACTGATAAGGCAGTTATGCATATGCATCGGTTGACGGATGTCATAAATAATGACAGGATTATGATAAAATCAAATTTTTCAAAAATGTAACTTCAATTAGATCAAGTGATGGAAACCTTGTTAGTCTTATCGTAGTTTCTTTAGAAAGTTTCGCTCCAACGTACTCACGTTGTTGCTCTTATCGTGTGCTTAAATTTTATTTCATTCTTTAAAAATTCTGCACCACCCTATCATGCAGCTGGCCCCATTCGGCACGGGATCGATAAATTCAACAAAATTTATTGCTAATCATATAAGTCGCCCTTTCGTCATCGTCACCCCGAAAGCCCTTCGTCGCCAGACTTTCCGCCGTTGCCCTCGCAACGTGGAGGAACTTGTGGCAATGTTTGTTTTCCACTCCTCATCCTGCCAAAGGCCCCTGATGTGTTTCTCTTGGTTAAACCCCTTCTTCTGGAAAGGGTTGGTGCGCGCGACGTGTGCAACCTTTTGTTCTTGGTCGCTTGGCGAAATTCCGACAACCGGCTGCACATACACCGACCACGTCCGTGTCGTGGTCCCAATCCTCACCGAAGACGACGACGACGCGTAGTCGTCGTGCCTCAATTTTATTGTCGCCAGTTCCCGACCGAACGACCTGTTCCCGGGAACACAATATAGGTGAAGGGAGCATATTTCCCGGGTCCGAAGACGAAAAATGTACCACAAAGTATAGATCCAATAATATTTATTGGTGGGTTTGGGTTTACCTTGCCGTGCGGTGCGGTATGACAGACAGACGTGGCCTTTGAGGCCAACCTCCTCCGAGGGATCATCTCCGATCGAAAATGAGGGCCTTTTGTTTCATCTTCCTGGTAATCGATGATCAGTGACTGCAGTGGTGTATGAATTTCGTTTTGCGGTTTTCGGTCTTCAAGATTGCGCGGAGATAATGGAATTGACGATCCGTGCTGGGGCTTTTCTCTGCAGGATATCGAGACAGATTTTAAAATATTTGGACTCGTTGTGGTACAAAACCCATAATATAAAAAAATGCGGTGAATCTGTTTTGCCATCCAGAAGCTTATGAGAAGGCTACCGACATACTATACCATAGGGGGAAAAATCTGCTCAACAGACACCCTAACAGGAAGGTTAGGGTAGTGTGGGGTTAAGGCCGTCGTCTACAACACTAGTAAAAGCCAGGGCTACTCTCTCCTCGACCCATTAAAACACATTCCTATGGTCATCAAACCCTTCGTCTCTCCGGAACCACCAAGAAGGTATTGCTTCAGAGAGGGGCTAGTGCACATCGCACCCTCAAGGTTAGCTGCGTAGCCTAGCAGCAACGAACATTGATGACTCGCACTGGAGAGTCCATCACGGTAACATGCTGGCGCTTAGCCAGTTTCCAGAATGGTCCTCGCCACTTCCTTTGTCCTAGAAAGGCGGGCAGGGTCAACCCCGCCCGCGCCCACCTGCTTTGCAGACATCAAGAACTGATGCCCACGTGCAACCCGATCTGACCTGCTGAAGGCAAGGGTATCACTACCCTCCAGGCCCTATCAGCTGCACCAGAAGGTTGCTGACAGCAGGGTCTCCACCTGCCCCAACCCTTGCCGGGGACCCCTTTCCAACCACGGGCTCGGATCCAACCCAGTAGACCGACGCCACGACAGCACCGCTACCGGGACTTCCTCTCCGCGGCCACTTAATCGCTGTAAGGGTCGATCTCGACCGCAGGGCACCGGTATGACCTACAAAGCCGACTTCGAACCCCTGGACCACTTCTTGTACTGCAACTGGACTAGCCATTCTCCGAGTCCACGCGCCACCTCCTCTGTAGCTCCCAGACGATATGGGTGATAGCCGTTGAAACGGCGTTCCAGCTAACCTCATCCCTACACATCCTCTGGACCAAATTGTTCGGAATTGTGTCCTCCCCGCATGTGGCAAGCATGCGGTTACGCATTGTGCGAAAACGCGGGCACACGAACAAAACGTGTTCCGCCGTTTCCTCTAAACCATTGCACACTGGGCATTCGGGAGAATCCGCATGCCCGAAACGGTGTCGGAAGCAACCATGACCTGTAAGGGCCTGTGTCAGGTGGAATGTAACTTCCCCATGGCGCCTATTAATCCAACTATCTACCCTCGGTATCAACCTATGGGTCCACCTTCCTTTGGTGGAACTGTCCCACGCGCGCTGCCATTTGACCATAGAGGCCATCCTGGCAGTCCTGCGTATGCCTCTTGTGCCGCGCATTTCAAAGCACTCCATGTCCTCACTGATAAGAATGCTAATAGGCACCATGCCAGTAATGACGCAGAGAGCGTCGTGTGACATGGTACGGTACGCGCTCGCAACCCTTAGGCATATAAGCCTGTAAGTACTTTCCAGCTTCCGTCGGTAGCATTCAGTACTTAGCGCGGTGCCCCACGCCGGGCCGCCATACCTAAGTATGGACGTAGCAACACTAGCCAGAAGCTTGCGCTTACTGGCGTACACCGCAGATCTATTGGACATCATCCGGGACAGTGCCGCAATAGCTGTGGAGGCTCTTTTACAGGCATAATCGACGTGGCTACCGAAGGTAAGCTTATCGTCGATCATCACGCCCAAGTGTTTGACGGAGCGCTTTGACAGGATAGTGCACTCTCCTACACTGATCTCCGTCTGCTGCTCCGACTTCCGGTTGTTAACAACCGTCACCTCTGTCTTGTGGTGAGCCAGCTCCAGTTTCCTGGACCGCATCTACGCCTCCACAACCTTGATCGAGTGGTCGGTAGTCAACTTCACCTCCTCGATCGTTTCACCGTAGACTTCGAGCGTAATGTCGTAATGTCGTCGGCAAATCCGACAATCTCCACTCCCACTGGGTACTCTAACCTCAACACCTCGTCGTACATGACATTCCATAACACCGGACCCAGGATGGAACCTAGCGAGACTGCTGAGGTTATGTGAAAGCACTTCCGACCCACCTCCGTGTCGTAGACTAGTACACGATTCTGAAAGTAACTTTCGAGAACCTTGTACAGGTTCTCTGGTATCCCCAGACGCAAGAGCGCATCGGCAATAGCAGACCAAACCTTCGGTAGAGAAATTTTCAGAGGGTACCTAGAAGTTTCACACTGATTACCAGTGGGCTTCGTGGCCGAGCGGTTAGCGGCGGCAGTCGTTTAGGTGTCTCGTAAGCCTCGGAGTGTGGGTTCGATTCCCGCTCCAGTCGGGGAAAACTTTTCGTCGAACGGAAAATTCTCCACTGGGCCACTGGGTGTTATATGTGTTGTCCATTGGCGTATGTTTGTAATGTTCAGTCTGTAGAGGCCGCAAGGTCGAAGACGGTGTTATTGTCTCTATTACGCTTGTATATCCGATGACAAATTTCAAGAGAGTTGGAGACTCTCAAACATAGTAGGGTAATTTTCCAATTGTTGCACGGTTAAAAACTCACCTATTGTTTCACACTCCATGTTATTCTTATGAGGTGTGCAACAATTGGCGAATTTTCAGCCGTGCAACAAATGGAAAATTACCCTATAAACCCCTTTATAGTTGTATCATGTAGTCAATATCATGATACAACAGTAGATCTCAAGTTATGCTTCTTCTTCTGCTTCTTTATGGCTCTACGTCCCCACAGGGACTTGCCTGTCTCGCTTCAACTTAGTGTTCTTTGAGCACTTCCACAGTTATTAATTAAAGGGCTTTCTTTGCCTGCCATTGCATGAATTTGTATATTGTGAGGTATGTAAGTACAATGATACACTATGACCAGGGTGTGGAGAAAATTTTCCCGACCTGGGAATCGAACCTGCCATCTCCGGATTGGCTATCCATAGCCTTAAACACTAGGCTAACTGGAGACCCCAAGTTATGCATGTATATCAAAGCCCAAAAGAGATCCTTACCCCTTGATAACTGCCACGATGGTTGCGTAGTAAAATAAAGAAGAAAAAAAACTTTTATTTGTTCATGGACAAACCGCGTGTCTGATTATTACATGTAGGTTTAAGGTGTCTTACTGTATCACTAAGTTTTCAAACGAATCATTGACTTTTTGCTTTTCAATGACTGTTTGCCTCGCATTTTTGAAGTGATAAAAAACTGTCAATTCTGCAGCAACGCAGCAGAAAAAGTATCATCGCAATCACTGCGAGTGAGCATATAGGATGATAATTTTTCATACGAATATTCGCTTTGGTGGCAGAGAATTATCACTTTGAAATTTTGAGGCTCATATCCAACATGGTTGCCAATGCTGATGATGCCGCAAAAAGCCTTAATAAAATTCCATTCCTCATTCCTCCATTCCTCATAGATACGATTCAGTGCGACATAACGAACAAACCACATCAACTTTCATTACGGCACTTATCTCCTAGAGTTTCCTGTCGCCCGGCAAGCCCCAAATCAACTCAACGTTTAATTTGCTGAAAACAGTCAAATTAATAAATTACTTCCATTCTTTTCGCACTTTATCTCCTGCGTTCCAGCCACGCCCTGATCCTTACCCCCACTGCCACTCTACTCTGTCTCGGAAAGGAAACGATGAGGATAATAAAACAAAACGTCTCGCTGTTTCCATGCAATACAGCAACGAGTCAGCCAAACTCCCATTCGACACCGGGCATGGCGAGAGGAAGTAACTTGAGAGACCGAGCCGTAAATTAGCTGCCATATATCAGTGCAAAGATATACACTTTGACACTTTTTTGTTTGACTCCCTCCCGTACGTACGTACGGTCTTCGAGTATCGTCTCCGCTCTTCGACCCCTCGACCGGTCTCACAGATCTGCGTGAAATACCTACTACTTTCACCCTCGTCCTGCGGAGGTTTTTCGGTGTACCTAATTCTACTTTCCCAAATCCGGCACGTGAAGTGTCACAACGTTTATCTTAGCGCAGACAGAGCTCGACGCGAGCTCTGGTTACCTTCGTAACGTAAAATTTATTTCACCCCTTACCCTGTACGACAACGACGACGCAGCCATTGCATTGATGGTGCTGCGGTGGCGGCGGCAGATCGGAGCTAATAAATGTCGAATTCGTAAAAGGAGACGCGACACAACCGGCGGAGTAGACTCGATCGAGATTTATGGCTGGTGGTAATAAATAAATTCGTGTACACAGTTACGAATAAAGAGTTTGGCTGACTGATATTGAATGAAAGGGGGAAACTGGACCATAAGTGGCTGCAGCACTTCAGGTTGCAGTGGAGAATCAACGATACCGAAAATCTTATACTGATGATGAATCAGATGTTTGGTTCAATTTACCGTTCTTGGCTATGCAGTCACTAAATGAACAATGATGTTCATTATTTGCCCGAAGTTTCAACTGGATGAAGGCAGAAGCCTCGTGTCGAAACGTCGGGCAAAAAAACGTCGTTTGTTTATTTATTGGCTACAAAACCGAATGTGTTACTCACGAGACTATCTACACCCTCGGAGTACCTCAACAGTACATTAAGAGTTATCCCCTAGAGCACCTCTTCCGCCATGTCACCCAAGTATATTAATATAGATGCCGACGACGGGTCACGGGGTAGCTTCAACGCCTGTGGCAATAGGACCAGGCTCTTCCACTTCCTGGAGACGGCTCAGTGGAAGCCATCACGACCTTCTAGGCATCACTCCACGGGTGCGTATTGGCACTCTGCAGTCCGCTTGTACGCCAGAACTATTCCAATCCTAGGGCGGAGTTTCCTAGTTATGGTGGCTTCGTAAGAACGTGAAAGCACGGCTACCGGTTGGTAACCACTGATACCGATTACGTTTCGCTCACGTTGGAGCGCCTCCCTGAATATCTTGTTGTTGAAGTATGATGTCTACTATCTTCGAGGGCTTGGCCTGGTCGACCTTTCCTACGTCCATTGCCTGGCTTTTGTTGTAGTCAATACTGTAGTGAACCACCAGGTGGTCGCTCTGAGTGGAGGCATCGTCTACGCTAAAATCACCGGTTTCAAAGAATAGTGTATTTTTTTTTTTTTTTTTTTTTTTTTCGTCGAAAAAAATTTCATGTTTTTTAGTCCCATACCATTTTTGACCTCTTAGCCTTGAGATACGGACTTCAAATTTTTACACGATCTTTTCTTAGCTAAAACGATCATTATCCACTAACGCAGTGAGAGCCTAAGCAAGCTTGAGTTACCCTCGTGCGCGTTTACTCTAGCTATTATTTTCGATTTTCCGCGGCTTTTGAGTTCGTTTATTACCAAGCACAAGTGAAGCAGCTGACTAATCAGACCAAGTTAATAATAACTCCGCTAGTTATTCAATTTTCGCTCGTGCTGTGATGTGATTATGCTAAATACTATCGCATATTCACAATACCTATCGTGCAATCGGACCATTTTGAGACCACATAACTAGAGCGAGTACTGAGTTAAACTGAGTGTCGTGCCACAGTTGACTTTGCATTGCTTCAAAAGTGCCCACGAGAAGAAAGTGAAGATCAAAACAAAAACTTAAAAACAACATCGGTGATTGATTTTTCGATTCGTGTGAATACATTTTTTTAAGCTCTTGGCCGAGGTCATTGAGCATACCCTGGAACCCTCCTTGCTGCGAAAGGCAGCAGGAGTTTTTTGTTGATCGGCATGGCCGATATATCGAGCAGTAAACCACCTGACATTACCAGTAATCGAGTGAATCGCGAAACCGCCTCGCAAAATGCGCTGCCTAAGATCAACAAGAACCGACGTTCGATCCCAGTGTTCATGGACCCACATAACATGTACGGTGATGTGGAATATCTTTTGCTGCAAGGTGTAGGAAATACACCTCTCCCGAGAAAACCACTGATCATCGAGACAACAGTTGAGCTGGCTGCAGGAGGGCCAATCGACAGTGCAAGGTCCGAATCTCGAGGTGCTCGATATACCCTGCAAGTCCGTAGCCGATCCCAGGTCGAGAAATTGCTCAAATTAACGAAACTCACTGACGGTACACCAGTCGAGGTAATCTACCACCCTTCGCTGAACAAATGCCGCTGCGTAGTGACAGACTGGGAAATGGTCGACACGGATTTAAAAGAAATCGAAAATTACCTTGCAAAGCAGAATGTAACAGAAGTCCGTCGAGTCACTCGCAGAACGCCAGATAGAAATGTGGAGAACACTGGAATTATGATACTGACTTGCAAAGGGACCGTTCCACCGGAGCACATCAAACTCGGTCTGCAACGCATTCCAACGAGACCGTTCTACCCTTCACCCCTCTTATGCTATCGTTGCTTCTCCTATGGGCATGCTAAAGTCAAGTGCAGTAAAGGAGTAGCCTGCAGGAATTGCTCAGAACCACATGAGATAGTTGACAGTGACGGACAGGTAACCTGTGGCAAACCAGCGTACTGCAAAAACTGCGAAAAGAACCATTCGCCATCTAGCCGTTCATGTCCCGCCTACAGAAGGGAAGTGGAAATCATCCGAATCAAGGTAGATGAAGGACTGACATATCCGGAAGCCAGAGAAGCGTATCAAAATAGGGTGACAGCATCGAAGGGCACGTACGCCAATGCAGTGCAGCAAAGACTGACGAACGCACAATCAACGAACGAGGAAATCTCCAATCTAACCCAGCTCCTAAAGCAGAAAGATGAAGAAAATAAAATCTTGCAACAAGAAAACCGGGAGCTACGCAAGCAGGTGGCTGATCTCCAGAAATCTTTGAATCAGGTGCTCGAAAATCAAGCGAAACTGCAAGAACAATTTAACCAGCTTATGCAACAGATGCAGAAATCCCACGAAGTTCATACAGATCTCAGCCACTCCCAGAAGACAGATCTGAGCAGCGTAGAGCACGCATCGAGGAAAAAATTTGTCGAACCACACCGAATGCAAACCAGACAACAATCACGCAGCGCAAGTCAATCCAGTACGTCACGTGATTCAGAATCCAAGAATTCGCATAAAAAGCGCGGTATTCCCAACGTGTCAGTGAAGCCACCAAAAATTCAAAAGAACGCCGCTGTGAAACTCTCGTTCAGTAATGATGAAGCAGATCTATCGCAGCATGACATCAATATCCATGAAATCTCCGAAGATTCCGATCGGGATCAAGATATGACAGGGATATCTAACTAAACCGAATAGGCATCCTATTCCTTTTTCTACTATTATGAACGTTACACAAACCCATCAACCGAAAAGAACCAAGAATACCGCAGTAACAACAAGCAACAACGCACCGGGGATAACAGACAAGGCCAGCAATCTGCCGTTGCCTAATCCCAGCTCCGGTCCTCTTGTCGAGAACATCGACAGCACGCTCAACCTGAATTTAGCAAGCACATCCACAAACCCAATCTACAGAGCAAGCAACGAAACAGTCATCCACCGTCCAGTAGAACAGGCTCAACTTGGAGGGGAAGAGATGAAAGTAGCCCCTCCACTGTCTCCACAGACAGAGGTCGCACCGGGGACAACAGACAAGGCCGCCAATTTGCCACTGTCTCGTCAAGTCTCCGGTCTTCCTGTTGAGAATAGTGAAAACCCTGCAATGACGTCGGAAACCAGCCAAGAGCGAACGGATAGAACAAGTCCAAATAACCCGGAAGCGAATACATCAAGACGGTGCATTGCCATTCAATGGTATGGGTGCATTGCCATTCAATGGGAACGTGAATGGTATCAGGGAACGATACGCCGAACTGCAACTAGTCACATCAGAAGTGCAACCTGGAATCATCGCTGTACAGGAAACTCGACTGTCTCAAATTGACACCCTGAAGAATTTTCAACGAGGTGAGTACAAATGGTCGATCCGCCCTGGACCAACATCGAGTACCCAAAACGGTGTAGGGCTCGCTGTTCACAATTCATTGATACACACATTTCTACGAGTAAATACTAATCTGCAAGTGGTAGCTGCAAGAGTAGGCTACCCGATCGAAGCTACGTACGTATCAATATACATTCCATGTCACAGCCAGAGCGTTAATGATTAATCATAAATTTAATCATGATTAATGATTAATGATTAAGATTAATCAAAATCATTAATCATAATCACAAAAAAATCTCATTTAATCATTAATCATTAATCTTAATCACACTGTTTTTGCAATCTAATCATTAATCAGTAATCATAATCATAAGAAAAAATAGTAATCAATCATTAATCATTCATCATTATAAATGATTCATCATATAAAATATATGAACCAATTTAAATTGGTTCAAATGCTGTTCAAAATAATTTAATTTATGATTCTTTTTCAAAAATCTCCCAGATAGAGTTACCTTTTACTTTCGAAACTTCAAAAACATGTTAAACAATAAATATATTTTAATCATTTTCAGTTTTTTTGTGATTGATTAATCATGATTAATCATGATTTTTAATCAATGAGCCATTTTAAATCATTAATCATAATCAATAATCACAGATAAAACCAATTTTAATCATTAATCATAATCTTTAATCATCTTAAAAATGAAATTAATCATTAATCATAATCAATAATCACCAAAATTGGAATTTTAATCATCAATGATTAATCATGATTAAAATTTTTGTTAATCATGAACGCTCTGGTCACAGCCCCCCAAACCAACTACACGCCGAATTAGACAAACTAATGTCAGAACTACCTCACCCGGTGGTAATAATGGGATATTTCAACTCGCACAGCGCGCTTTGGGGTAGCTACAAAAACGATAATAAAGGTGCTGTAATTGAAGATTTTGCCGCTCAACATAATCTCATTATTCTCAATACAGGCGAGCACACTCGTCTAGACCCAAGAAGCGGAAGAACTTCAGCCATCGACCTTACCATCGCCTCCCCGGAAATAGCACCGAAATTACAATGGAACGTGGACCCAGATAACCGTACCAGCGATCACTTCCCAGTGATAATCACTTCCTCAATGGCTGTACCAACAAGACGCTGCAGGAAACGCTGGATACACGAAAGAGCAGATTGGGCACTATATGAAGATATTCTTCTAGAACGCATACACCGCTCCCAGGTATATACAGCAGAAGAAATAAGTATCGAAATCATCAATGCAGCAGAGCAGTCCATACCAAGAACCTCGGGAAAACTTGGAACAAAAAGTGTACCATGGTGGAACGCAGAAGTGAAGGCAGCAATTAAAACAAGGCGTAAAAAACTACGAGCGTTGAAACGAATCCACAATGACGATCCAAGGAAACAGCGTGCATTGGAAGAATTTCAACAAGCACGCAATGAATCCAGAAGAGCTGTTACGGAAGCTAAGAAGACATCCTGGGATACATTTGTTTCCGGTATAAATCCACAAACACCCGGAAGTGCATTATGGCGTAAAGTGAATGCTCTTCGAGGGAAAAGAAGTATCCATAAACCAATCCTTGTAGTGGACAGCGAGACGATTGAAGATCCCCACCAGATCGCAGAGAACCTTCGAATCAGTCTCTCGGTCCGATTCATCCGAGTCATCTTTAGCGGAAATGGCAGACGAGATCACTGATACAAATCATGATACCAACATCAACGAGAACTTCTCGGTAGAAGAATTACTTTGGGCTGTAGACAGAGGAGGAAATACGTCGACAGGAGCAGATAACATCAGCTATCAAATGCTACGAAGATTACCGTACCGGATCAAGATACAAGTACTAGACGCCATCAATAAAATATGGAGCACCGGTACAATTCCTGAACCATGGAAGGAAGGCATCATTATTCCTCTCCCAAAACCAGGGAAAGACCCAAAACAGATAGGCAACCAACGACCAATCACGCTTCTGAGTTGCTTCAGCAAGACAGTCGAACGTATGGTCAACAGACGACTAACATCCCACTTGGAAAAATATGGACGACTAAATCCACACCAATTCGCGTTCAGGAAAGGCAGAGGAGTAATCACCTACTTCGACTCATTCGAAAGCGCCATCCGACAACCGTTTGAGGAGGGCCAACACTGCGAGGCTCTGATGATTGATCTACAAAAAGCTTACGATAAAGCAGACAGAAACGCAATTGTGTCGACTCTGATCAGCTGGGGAATCTCCGGAAAAATGCTCAAATTTATCAGAAGCTTCCTAACGAATAGACGTTTACGGGTATCCGTTGGAGATGCCTTGTCCTTGAGTAAAGTTCAAGTCACGGGCGTGCCACAGGGGTCCATTTTGTCGGTCACCTTATTTCTCGTGTTGATGGAGTCGGTCTTCGTAAGGATTCCCAGAGGTCTTCGAATATATGTCTATGCAGATGATATTTTGGTCCTCGCAATTGATAAAAACGCAAAGCAAGTTCGTCAAAACATCCAAGAAGCAGCAAAGGCCCTTGGAGAATGGGCTGAAGAAAACAAAATGAGCATCTCGGTTGAAAAGTCATGCTTCATCCACCTGTGCAAAAAACGCAAACATCCAGAACTTCCACCAATCCTTATAAACAACATACCAGTGCCAGAACAGCAATATGTAAGAATTTTGGGATTGGTAGTAGACAGAAGACTGAATTTCAAAAGCCATACTGCAACGGTGCGTCGCAATACGCAAAACATGTTGAACTTACTCAAGGTTGTAGGAAACCGAATTAACGGGGCAACCAGAAAATCCTTACTCCAGGTCGCCAACGCAGTAGTGCTACCTAAACTGCTGTACGGTTTCTTGATAGTGAATAGTGGAAGTGGAGCTGCAATCAAAAGCATGCAACCGCTTTACAATGCAGCTATACGAGAATGCTCAGGAGTTTTTCGTACAAGCCCAATTGATGCCATTATGGCGGAATCAGGCCAACTTCCCTTCCATTATAGGACAACACTTCACGCAACAACAAAAGCGATACGATTGCAAGAAAGATACGGCAAGATTTTTCCAACTAATGCGTCAGCAAGTTACTCTCCCACGATAGAAAGAGCCTTCGAAGAATACCAAAAACTCACCGGACAGCAACTGCCTAGAATCGCTTCGGTACTAAGAATTGGTGAACGGTCATGGAATGAAACTCCCCCAAAAATAGATTGGTGTATAAAGTCTGAGTTCAGAGTTGGGAATGCACCTTCTCAGGCGCAGCAGTTATTCCTGGCAGCATGTGAATCTAAGTACTGGAACTCGACACACATTTTCACCGATGGATCAGTATCTGATCAAGCTGTCGGTTTTGGCATCTCGTGTGAAAATACCGAAATCAGTAAACAGCTCCCTCAAGCATGCTCCATATTTTCGGCGGAGGCTATGGCTATACTTTATACAATTAAGTATATTTGCACGGAAAATACAGAATCAGTCATATTCACCGATTCGGCCAGTGTATTGCAGGCCTTGGAAAACGGTGAATCACGCCACCCCTGGATACAAGCCATAGAATTCGAATCTCGTCGCAAAGCTGTCACACTTTGCTGGATACCTGGGCATGTGAATATAAAAGGTAATGAAAGGGCAGACCAACTTGCCAAGGCTGCACGGCCTGAAGACCTCTTCCAGTGTGATGTTCCAAGTGAAGACGTTATAAGGAATTGCCGGATACATGTGGAGTTGCAATGGGAAGCGGAATGGAGACGTAGCACATCGTTCCTCAGGTCAATCAAATCATCAACCACAAAATGGCCAGATAGGGGTTCTGCAACCGAAAGGCGAGCAATTAGTCGACTACGGATAGGCCATACAAGGCTTACACATCAACACATCTTTACCAAAGAAGATAACATCTGTCGAACATGCGGAGTGTCAATAACGGTCCAACACATCCTCCTGGATTGCAGACAATTTGAGGATCTGCGTAAAAAGTATCAGTTAAAACCTACGATTTATGAAATACTAAGCCCAAGTGAAATTGAAGAGAAAAAATTAGCACAATTTCTTGTTGAAACTAATCTGATAAAAGCACTGTAGCACTATTATTTGTAAAAAACCAAACATTGGCAAAATAAAATTGAATATGGGATGAATGACCTTTGTTAAGGTTAAAATCCCAAAAGAAAAAAAAAATCCACTAACGAGCTTATAACATTTCCATCTTTTGCAAAATAAGGGACGGCCTAATGACCAGTGCCTCTTTTTTATAGAAAGAGTAAATTTGATTTTACAGATACCCGAGATATGGGTCCTCAGGTGATGTGGGCTCGACACTAAAACCTCTTTCTCTCTCTTCCTTACCTTCGCGGTACGCCCGAATGACTACAAGAAGGGGGATGACTTCGTACTTTAATGGTAAGCGTTTAACCTGCTACCGCCTTAAGTTGTTTACTCTTCCCCGGAGGCTCGGGCCCTGGCTTGTACTTAGACGACCCATTGGGCTCAAGCTCCTGGATGGGGAGGGGGAGCCAACTCAACTTGCTGCTGTTCGGCTCGCCATTTTCTCTGTAGTTCAAGGACGATTCGAGATACCGTGGAAATAACGACATCCCACTTGTCCTCCCCCGTACACATCCTTTCAACAATGTTGTCGGGAGTGATATCTCTACCGCAAACCTCCTGCATACTCGACCTTTGTTCCACGAAGTGTGGACATTCAAAGAGCACACGCTCCGTGGTCTCGTCGCAGTCTGCACACTCCGGACACGTAGGAAAGCCTACATATCTGAATCTGTGCAGATACCACCTAAATCACCCATGGCCTGACAGAATTTGTGTCAAGGCTCGGTATGAGCCTGTGTGTCCATCTACCCTTGGAGGATGACCAATATCTCTGCCATTTCAACATCGGCGATGTTCTGGCAATCCGTCTCGCGCCTCGTCCTCTGACACCACAAGTGCTATGAGCATCATACCCGCCAGCACGCATACCGCGTCCTTTGACACCGTACGGTATGCGCTGATGATCCTAAGGCCCATCAACCTGTGCGTGCTTTCGAGCCACTCTACGTTTCGCTTAACCACTAGCGCGCTAGACCATGCAGAAGTGCCGTAGTATGGAGACCGCTACTATCGCGAAAAGTCTACGCTTACTCGAGACTATTACCGAGCTATTTGACATTATCTTCGATAGTGCCATAATCGCCATGCTAATCGCCAAAGTTCAGCTTATCATCGATCATGACTCCGAGTTGCTTCAATGAGCGCACCCACCTGTGATGACCACCGCATGTTGTTCGGACTTGCGGATGTTCACCACCACCACTTCCGTCTTGTGGTGTGCGAGTGGCAGCTGACGAGACCTCATCCAGTCTTCGATTATGCCAATTGCATGCACCGCTGTCAGTTCCACTTCCTCGCCGTGTACCATGTGGGTAATGTCATCGGTAAAGCCGACCAGCTTTACGTCCGGTGGAAGTGTGAGCCTTAATAAGCCATCATTCACCGCGTTCCATAGTACCGGGCCCAAGATTGACCCTTGTGGTACTCCCGAGGTGATGTTGTACCTCTTTTCGCCCTCATCAGTGTCATAGAGTAGCACACTATTCTGGAAATGGCTTTCCAGTAATCGGCGTAAGCTATCCGGGACTCCTAGGTGTTGAATGGCGCATTCAATAGCGGCCCAGCTCACGCTATTGAACGCATTCTTCACATCCAACGTGACTACCGCGCAGTAATGAATTCCTATACGCTTTTTATGGAGCGCTATCTCGGCCGTTTCGGTTACGGCCTTAATAGCGTCCACCATCGATCGACCTTTCCGGAAGCCAAACTGGTTATCCGAGAGCCCAGAGTCATCTGGTTTCTCGGTATAGACCATTAGTCTCGACAGAATAATTCGCTCTAACAGTTTCCCGGAGGTGTCCAGAAGGCAGATAGGTATGTATGCCGACGGGTCGCCGGGTTTCTTCCCGTGTTTGGGCAACAGAACCAATCTTTGCCTTTTCCACCTCTCCGGAAATTCGCCTCTATCCAGGCACATCTGCATAGCCATTTTGAACATACCAGGGCACGCCTCGATGGCCGACTTTATGGCTACCGTCGGGATACCGTCCGGACCCGGAGCCTTGTTCAACTTGAGCGACTTCGCAATTACGATGAGCTCAACATTCGTCACTGGGGCTACCTCCTAAATGGTCTGTTCGACCATGAAGGGGGGGCGGCAGCCCATGGTCTGATATCGTGACGCGGGAACGGCGTTTCCACGATCCTCTGCAGCATCTCAGATGAGCTAGTCCAGTCTGAGCTAGGGTTTAAGCCCGGGCTCCAGAAGGTCACGTCAATGATGGACCCTACTAGCGCGTTTATTAACGCATCCAGCATTGCTGAGAACTGGTCCACCGGCCACCTGGGTGGGGCATAACAACTACAGTAATGCACTCCATTGATCTTCGCTATTGCGAAGCCCTTGTGCGACCTGGAAATTATTTTCTGGATAGGAAAACGACCGGTTGTACAGATCGCCGCTAGCTTAGTCCGGTCTTGTAAACATTCGACACTTTTCACTACCTTCATTTCGTTGCAGCAGTCGTGTGTCAGCTTGCTTTGTTACACTCGTGCGCTACCGTTACCTCTTACACACAACACGGACGGTAGAACGAAGATCAATAAACATAACAAAGGGTCAAATCAATATCGTCTGACACGATGACATTTGTCTAATTCTAGCTTTTCGCATAGATTTTTAGCCACTTTCGATTATGAATATTAATATTAGTTTATTCTTGCATATCGCATTGAATACGACACACATATAGCCAACACAGCTCTCCTTATCGAAGAAGACAAGAATAACAAAAGCCGAACCGTCTCCCAAAGACGCTATCGTGGTGAAGTGCATTCGTTTGACATTTTTGTTTCGTACGGTAGTTTGAATTCTTGTGTTGAGAATTTCGGAGACAAAGGAGGCCGAATATCGACGGAAAGATTCAAAGTCATCGTACAAATGAAACATTTAATAACAAGAAATGTTATTAGTTTGTTATTCAATAATTATGGGATAATAAATACAGCACTTGAAATTTTAGGTATGCATTCATTATTGAAATAATAAGATTTGTTATTTTCTTGGTGTTATTTTTACTAAATTTTGGTATTCGTTTTTGTTATTTTGCCTCTTATTACCACCTAATGAAGGGCATATCAAAGTATGGTAGTAATTAAGATAAATACCTTGATATGTTATTCACTTGTTGTTTTCTTCTGCTCGGGTAGCCTGCCGAACACGTACAGCGCACGGAAACCGAAGTACATTCCAACGAGCACTGAGGTGAGTTAGAATGTCATGACAATTAATCAGTGTGTTTCATAAGTAGTGTTTGGTGTTAAGTGTAAAGTGCGGCTTGATAATCCAAAGGTTATTAGTTCGATACTTAGGTGATAAACTTTTTTTTTTATTTCGACTAATTATAAGTCGCATAAGATGCTATATTACGTAGCAATAGTGCATACCGTGCATCGCATAAGATATCGCTTCAAGTCATATAGCGTCATTATTTTGCCGGCAATGCATGTATAGCGCCTCCACTTTTGTACGCTGCACTTTTACTGCATCTTATGCGATGCAACTTTACCGCATAAAAGTACGTATAACATGAACATAAACTTCAATTAACGTGCAAATCGATTGTCTGGGTTGCAGGATGCACCTTTCTTGGCCGCGTGTACCATCTAAGAGTGTACCATCTTAAAAACCAATTTTACATCCGTGACCCAGTTGAATCCGATATAATGGCGATATCCGTTCCCCCAGAGCTGCGAAGCGTCAGTATCAACCGATATTTAAAGATGAAATTAAGATAGGTAACCACTCATTTTTCCATTTACCATCGGAATATCAATTGACTAGCTTCTGATCATTCAATTGACATCAGCTCCAGCCTCGGTCAAGGCACATATCATTCAGCCCCAGCTAGTAAGCATAAATGTGTGGTGTGGTAGGTTCAAAGCTTTAACCATTGTTGATGACGTCAAATCCGACATCAACCTATCATTCACCTATTTTTATTTTGGCCACCAAACCCAACATAGACTCATTAGTTAATCGATGTTGGTCCAACAGTGGCCCAACTTTCGATAAAAATTGACCCGACTTTGACCCGATACTCGACATTTTTTCAGTCTAGCGAAATTTTGCGGGGTTTTCGTGTTTAGTGCCAAGCTACTCATTCGAGTGACAATTTATTCAATTGACAAGGATTCGCTTCTCATTTGATAGGTGCTCTGATTGAATGAAATCGTTTTGAACATAACTAGAAGGAAAAATAACTGAACAGATTGGTTGGTTAGTGTTCAAATGAATGAATTGAGTTTTTGCAACACTGCGTTCCCCATTCCGCGACAACCTGAACGGCAGTTGCTGGACTGCGTCGCAGTAGTGGTTCAGGCTCAGCTGCGCCGGCATCGTAACATGACTCTTTTGAAGGCCTAGCACTTTGGGCTTACCATCGGGTGCGTGCTGTTCGCGTATTTCCCGGAACAAATCGAATACTTGGGAGGGTTTGTGCAGCTCTGAGAATGCCCTTAATACGTCCTAGAAACTCCCTGAAGCTCTCTGAAATGCCTTGAAACACCCAGTCAAAACTCTTGAGATCCCTTGGATAGCCTCAAATCCCTTTGAAACGTCCCTGAAACCCCTTCACGGTGTGTTCATAGAGCAACTTTAAAACAAAAAATAAGTAAGTCTGAAATTTTGCCCAATGATACTTTGGGCTATTCCCTTCAATTTGCTGGGTCGGTGGAAAACATCCATCGGGGGGTCTGGAACAAAAAAATTTTTTGAAGGTTTTTCATGCAAAAACTGTTGAAAGCGCATATTGTAAATTATTGCATCTCCTACAAATAGACACAACTTTATTGTCTTTAAAGATAGAACCATAAAATTTTCAGGTGTTTCGAGGTAGTATGCGTAGATGACTGTGTGGAAATTTCATTGAAATATGTTGAATGGTTTTCAAATAATAGCAAAACTATCAAACGCATTCCAAAATACTAAGCCTAGTAGCAAAAGTCCAACAAAATATCTATATTTTTTATATAATACATAAAAAATATTTAATTCTAAGCAGTACTGTGAAAACTTGCTTTTCAAATGATGAACAGATACATAGTCAAATACATGAAATGAAAACACACGCACTGCCATTATGTAGCTTTTCACTAAAATATTAATTATTATTTATTTCAAGAACGTGATTTTGCGTATACACTCCCGTTCAAAAGTTTGGGGTCACCCCCTAAAAAACATGTCATTTTTTAGGCCCATATCTCCGCCAATTTGCGTCCGATTTCAAAACCTTAGGTTTCATTCAAAAGATAATAAGTCAAAGAAACTTTGAACATGATTGAAAAGAAACTTTTTCAAAAAATTTTGTATGTAAACTTAACCCAAAGTTGCCAAATTTTCTAAAAAATGAATATAAACTTACGGCAGTGTCGCTGGAAGTTGGGTCGACCAAATTTTAAGATGAGAGCGGTAATATGACCCATTTTCTATTAGCTTTCAACTGCTTTTTACAGAATTTAGCTAAAAAATCTAGAAAAAAAGTTATTAAGTAAATTAACTCTACATGTCATTGACCACAAGTTTGGGGTCACCCCTCAATATGATGTATCAGCCAAAAGTTTGGGGTCACTTTCGTAAAACATGGAAAAGTGATTTGGTGATATCTTCGTCATCTATAGTTCAATTTTAATTATTTTTGGCTCATTTCAAAGATAATTGACTAAATTTACGTTTGATGTCTTCAACTTAACGTATTTACCGATTTTTGTATATAAAAATGTTATGTAAAGTTAGCACATTTTACCACGCTTCAAAAAAATGAGGCAACTTTACGGTAAATTTCACAAAAATGATATAAAGCTAAAGAAGGAGGCAACATTTAAAATTGCATACATAGCTGATAACTTCCTCATAATAATCACAACATATCGCATAGGTACATCATGCCAGTAGACAGTAATTTGAATGATAAAAATCAAATCCAGAGAAGTTTTTCGCACCATTTTTTTTCTTGCTTAACTTTTTTTTCGTGAAGTGCAATTTTGTGTGGACCCCTGAAATGTGGTGACCCGTGGCCCTGCCCCCCCTTAATCCGGCACTGGTGAACACATATAGGTCCTTCCTGATAACGTCGGATGTCGATTATGTCGGAGAAGTGTCGTCCATCAATCAGGACGTGGTCGATTTGCGATTTCGTCTGCGGTGTCGATCTCCACATGTAACGAGAAGAACTGTTGTGTTGGAAGAAGGTGTTACGTATCAGGCAACTAAATCAATGTGTATTGAACAGTTGTCATTCAGTGTTGACTTCTCGTTTTTTCGTTCAATCAATCGTGGCTTTCGCTTTACATGGCTGATCAATCTCCTTCCTAGAGTCATGTTCTTCCGCTGAGTTTTTGGTGTGTAGCTCACCCGGATTATACGCACCAGTGGTGTTGAAGACGTTTCTACACTTCCTCCGATTAGAATATCCTCCGTAAGGTCCTGCCGTTCATTCGAGCAGTCGCGTCTTCGACCAATTTTCATGACTTGATGATTTTTGTGGCTATATCGGTCTCTTTCTACTCATAGTATAAGGGAGTAGAGATCAAAGTGGATAATGAAATGATAGATATGATCATATCTATCATATCTATCATATCTATCATTTCATTATCCACTTTGATCTCTACTCCCTTATACTATGAGTAGAAAGAGACCGATATAGCCACAAAAATCATCAAGTTATTAATAGAATACGGTCGATAAATCAGCATATGATATGACCAATTTTCATGGTGCGTGTACTCAGTACACGAGGCGACCGCTCCCGGGTTAACGAAGAACCCTGTAACTATATGTATGTCTTCGAGTCGTCCGAATTTTTCCTCATAGCAACGGACCTGGTGATGCGCATTTTTCGTTGAAATAAAATAAAATATGATCACCTCACACCACAAGTCGTTTGCCGACAAGTACTCCATTCTTCATATCATCCCATCCGTCGATTGACAAATTGATACTTTATTTGATTGTCATCCTCATTCGCACAGCACTGAGCACTGGCGTACCGGGTTATTCTTTATCGTTTATTTTCTCGCATAATCGCTGACGTACAATGCATGTCCACCATCAGTTATACTTAGAGCTGCGTATAGAGTTCCTCGTCTGTCGTCGACGACGACTCAGGGACACCACCATTCACAATTTGCGTTTTATTCCAACACATTTTTTTTTCAGCGTGTCCCCTCTATTGCCATTTTTGCTTTTTTTTGCGGCCACCCCGGGAAGAAGGTGACGACGGTCCGAAGTGGACGGACGGCGGGCGGCAAATTGATTGTCATTTCAATTTAAATGCATGCAGATGAGTTGAGCTCGCTGAATATAATGAACCAACCCGGGTGAGCGGAATGAAGTAGCAGCCATTGGGAGAGAAAAAGATGGTGAAAAAAGTGAGCTTGCAGAAGGACCGACCGATCAACCGACCAACGCTGCAGCGCCATAAAGTAGAGTCAATTGCTGAAAATGAAGAACCTGTCGAAGATATCTGTCTGAATGCCGCCGTATGTCCCCTGTCGGACCCTGCCGGACCGGAATATACGAGCGAGTCGAATCGGTCGTAAAAAAGTCAATAAAGTATCGTAAATTTACCGATACGATTGAGCGATTGCTGCAAATCTTGGCTCGTTTGGGGTAATTTTTTTCACCAACGAACGCCGTCGGTTTGGTGACTCCATTGTGATTTTTTTTGTGATTTTAATGAAGTCTATTCGGGCAATTATTGGGTGTAATTAATCCGACTGAAAGGAGAGTTAATCGGTGCTTGGTGATATAAACTTGTCGCAGCGAATTCAGATTGTTGAGATCATGAAGATATGAGATTAACAGGGTTAATATAGCCGATGCAATAAGCACACGGATATTCAGCAAGACCAAGGGTGACGGGTTCGATTCCCGGGCGGTCCAGTAGCTTTCGCAATCTTAATTACCTCAATTTTCTTCTGTATAGACTCTATGGAGTACCTTCGTGCCTCGAAAATGATCATTGCATTGAGGAAACATTGCCGGACGACATCAGCTCCATGGTAGGCTCTCTTTACGCTTATGCGTTTTACAGTGTCCTTTTCAGGGCACTGATTAAACCCTTTGTGGTATGGGCTATGAGCTCTCGTTGCGCTTATGCGTTCATTCCCTCTTCTAGGGTACCTCTTCCTATTTCATCACCTTTCCCATTCCCTTTCCTAATTCCCATCCCGTGTCCCTTTCTCCCTCAGGTAAATGATAAAATAGGCTTATATGTATGGCGATGGCACAAATGTCCCAAATGGAGGATAACGTGCCTCTGGAGCCAGCCTTCTGATACCTGATTCTCACAGGAATTTGGCCTGCCTCACTTCAACTTTGGTTTTGATTTGCTTTCCTCTACCGTAGATATTCACCGACGTACCGAAATAACAGCTTTATCGCTGCCTTCGAATGCGACAGATTAATTTCGTTGGAGTCATATTTGGCATCTCTGGCGGAGACGCAGGTTTGCTGAACCGCTCATCATCATAAACTGTTCACTCCGCATGATGATTAGGTCACACAGGTGCCAACTTACTTCAGAAGACAGTTGCTACTCCTTGACAAATGTTTCCAGCATCACTAGAAGTCATTGCAAGTTCGCTGGACGTAGCAAACTACACCAGAATACTTATAAAACCATACCCTTATGATCCACTGATGGACACACTTCAGGCTCCGTTGTAGGTACGATGTTCTCTTCGTCAAAGTTCCCCGGAGATCCTGGTGGAGTTCCCATAGCTTGTCAGAAATAAGAGCTATTCTTCTGGATTTCCGAAAAATGTTGACGGCTTCACGCGCATAGATTTGACACTCAAAACACATGATCCTTGAATTCTTTCAGCAGACCCCATCTTCTTTCTCCTTCGACATCCGTACGAACTTTGCATCGCCACTAACTACTTCTTAAGATATTTATCCAGACTTGAATCCGCTGACTTGATGATTGCCTGTTTTGGCATTGTGCCAGGATTGGTATTAGGAGTAGATGTACCAGTTGTTTTTCTGTTATCGGGTTTCAAACATATCTCACATTCCACTTGCAGCGATGGTTTGGTAGTACAAGTTACCCGATTTTGACCGTCACCTTTTCTTGACATACCGACATAAGCTCCCGATCGTAAAAGGATGTTATAAAATATTGCGCTAGCAACCACACAGATAAATGAACTTCAATCCCTACCTCGTAGTAGAAACCGGCCGACATATAGCCTGTATCCGCAATAATCGGGACACAGAAATACAGCTGTAACTCTGTAAGAGATACATTAAAATTGCTCAATTTTGGCCTAATAAAATCTTAAGCTGTGTTTATTTCACCTACAAAATTTCATGTGAATCGGTGCAGTACTGCTGGGTCTTCAGTTAGCCTAGTGGTTAAGGCTTTGGATCGCCAATCCGGAGACGGCGGGTTCGATTCCCGTTCCGGTCGGGGAAATTTTCTCCACTCCCTGGGCATAGAGTATCATTGTACTTGCCTCACAATATACAAATTCATGCAATGGCAGGCAAAGGAAGCCCTTCAATTAATAACTGTGGAAGTGCTCAAAGAAGACTAAGTTGAAGCGAGGCAGGCCAAGTCCCAGTGGGGACGTAGAGCCACAAAGAAGAAGAAGACGGTGCAGTACTTTTTGTTGTAGCAATGAAACAGTAGAATGTGCGCCATTGAATTTTGTACAGCCCCTAGTTTTGCTTGTCAGCGCTGAAATTCTTGAATTCGTCAATGGAAATGGTCAAAATTTTCAACACAAACCTCTCAATCTACATTTGTTGCATGGGCAAAATTTCAAAAAAATCGATGTAGTATCAACTATTTTATAATCTAAACATGTATTGGGACTGAACGTGATTTTAGCTCCTCAGACAGCAATTTGTCAGCACCCTTTATTGTATCGATTGTAGCGTTGGGCAATTTTAAATCGATGTTTGCAATGGTAACGGTAGGCTTCTGGATCTCGTGTTTGTCAATGTACCGGAACACTTGGATCTGGTAGAGCCCCCCGTTCCGTTGCTACCGATAGACGAACATCACCCTCCCCTAGTTCTGCTTTTGGAAGTAGGTAGCGACAATACCACTCGGCTAGATGAAAGTTTCGGCAACATCAACTACGACTTCAACCGGTGTGACTTCAACGAACTGCGGGAAGCATTTGCCGCAACTGATTGGGATGTAGTGCTGCGCAACGCAACAGTGGACGGAGCTGTCTCAGCATTCTACGGAAGATTACATGCTGTTTGCAACGAGTTCGCGCCTTGTAGACGACGAACTTCCAGTTCACTCTTCAACAAGCCGTGATGGACTTCTGAGCTTCGACATCTTCGGAACCTACTCAGAAAAGCACGTGGTCGCTATTTCCTCTCTAAATCTGAAAGCGATAGAGTCAACCTACAAAACAGTCATGCTATCGACCTACTTGTTGAAGATCCAAGAGGTTATCAAACAGAATCCCTCGCGTTTCTGGGATTTCGTGAAGAAGCGGAAATCGTCGGCTCGTATCCCTTCCAACATCAGTTACGACAACGTCCAAGCCGGTTCAAACGAGGAAGCCGCTAACCTGTTCGCGCGGTTCTTCGAGGGTGTATACAGTAAAGTGTCGCCTGTAGTACGTCGTGACTGCTTATCTCATATTCCTACGCACGATATCAATCTTCCTGTCATTCAATTTTCTGCTGAGGAAGTTTTGGAAGCAATGAGAGACCTCGACACTAAAAAGGCATCAGGAACGGATGGCATACCTTCACTCCTCTGACTTGGTTTGATCACCGCGATACTTTATATGCTTAGTTAGATTGGCTATTTTCGGTGAAATGATCAACAAACAGCATTATTTGCGTAACGCGTTTCGGTCTACTACTCTTCGACCATCATCAGACGCCTAAAAAACATTTATTTGTTACAAACATTATTCACATACAAACAGACCATTCAACAAACAACACTGACATTCAGCTGATTTACTTCACAATTACGTCAGACGATTAATACTAATTTTTCCTTTGGTCAATTTTCTCTATATATATCCCACTACCCCCCTAGTCTACGTTATAAGTTTCTCTCTTTCGTCGTCGTTTCCTCTCATGGTTGACGTCATTTCTCATTGTTGCTTTCTCAGTTGCGCCAATAGACCGTTGTAAGTTGAATTGAAATTCCCACACTCACGCTGTAGGTTCACCGTGTGTGCTTCTCCTCGTTTCTTTATGTGGAATACCTCTGCAATACATCTGGTCGCCTGGTCCTGTATGCGATCCCGAATTCGTGTTTTGTTGAAGTCGAACACATGTCCTTCCTCCATCATGTGGACTGCTAAGCCAGACTTCGGGTTTCTCTTCCTACAGTCGTTTTGGTGCTCCGCAACCCTCACTTCCAACATCCTCTTCGTTTGCCCTATGTATTCCTTGTTGTCGTCTGTCCCACATGGTATGGAGTACACCACGTTTTTCTGCTTGCCTGGTGGCACAGGATCCTTCATTTTGCTGAAGATTTTCTGTTTCACCTTATTTTGGGGTTTTGAAGCAAGGGTGATATTACTTTTGTTCAAAATTTTCCTCAGTTTCTCACTAAGACAAGGAATGTAGGGCGCAGGAACGTACTTTGGTGGGGGGTCTACTTGGGATTCGGTTTCGAGTGTGTTGTAGTGTTTATGTACCCTTTTCGTTTTTACCATTTGTACAAACCAAGGAGGATAGTTGTTTTTCTCCAGGAGACTTGTGGCTTGTTTTAACGCTTCTTCTCGGTTTTCGACACACGTTAATTTAATAGCGCGATCGAAGAGGGCGATCGCGGTATTTTGCTTATGCTGGAAAGGGCTTTGGGAGTGGTAGTCCAAGTACCTTCCATTTAAGCATTTCGGAAGCCATGTGGTCGTTATTTGGTTGTGATTTCTTTCTAACATCATATCAAGGAATTTAATTTTCCCTCCCTCTTCTATCTCAACCGTGAAATGCAGGCGTTCGTGGAAACTGTTGAACACCTCCACGATCTTTTGGATGTGTTCACGCTTTGCCACACACATGCAATCATCCACATACCTTCGATACACCTTCAGGGTTATGTGATCTTCCTCTAGCTTTTTTATGGACTCCTGTTCCAACTTTTCCATAACGACGTTGGCGATCACTGGTGATAATGGAGATCCCATCGGTACTCCAAAGGTCTGTCCGTACACGGTCTATTGGCGCAACTGAGAAAGGAACAATGAGAAATGACGTCAACCATGAGAGGAGACGACGACGAAAGAGAGAAACTTGTAATGTAGACTAGGGGGGTAGTGGGATATATATAGAGAAAATTGACCAAAGGAAAAATTAGTATTAATCGTCTGACGTAATTGTGAAGTAAATCAGCTGAATGTAAGTGTTGTTTGTTGAATGGTCTGTTTGTATGTGAATAATGTTTGTAACAAATAAATGTTTTTTAGGCGTCTGATGATGGTCGAAGAGTAGTAGACCGAAACGCGTTACGCAAATAATGCTGTTTGTTGATCATTTCACCGAAAATAGCCAATCTAACTAAGCATATACCTTCACTCCTCCTAAAAGAATGCGCCGCTGAACTCGCGGCCCCGGTTTCAAAATTGTTCAACCGCTCGCTTCGTGATAGAACGTTTCCGTTAGCATGGAAAGTTGCATCCATTGTTCCCATTCATAAATCTGGCAACGTTAACCGGGTAACAAATTACCGCGGTGTCTCTAACCTTGCCCACAGGTTTTCGAAAAACTTATGCATAACGTCTTATGCTCTGTCGCATCGCCGTTATTATCTGACTGTCAGCATGGGTTCATGAAACACCGTTCGACAGCAACAAATCTCATGTGCTAGTTTCCCTGCTGTCCCGGAACATTGAAATGAGGCGGCAAGTCGATGCAGTGTATGTCGATTTTGCCAAAGCATTCGATACCGTACCTCACTTCTTAACAGTCGAAAAACTCAAACATATCGGCTTTCCAAATTGGATAACCGAGTGGGTTATGTCTTACCTATCAGACCGTACCGCGCATGTAGTGGTTAACTCGGCACAATCTCGCATGTTTTACACTACGTCTGGAGTCCCACAGGGAAGTGTTCTTGGACCACTGATTTTCAACATTTTTGTTAAAGATTTGTGTTTGTTGCTTTCGTCCTTTAAACTTTCGTTTGCTGACGACTTCAAATTCTTTCGTGTGGTGTGTTCACCTCTCGACTCTGCCGACCTCCAAGAGGACATCAACACAGTGTTAGTTTGGTGCAGCGATAACGGCATGCGTGTAAATAACAAAAAAAATGTAAAATCATATCGTTTACTCGCTCCCACAATCCCCGTCACTATCGTTACAATATGGATGGAGAACAATTGGAACGTGTAACGTCAATCTGCGACCTTGGAGTTGTCGTGGACGAAAAGCTCAGCTTCAATGAACATGTAGGAATTGTAACAGCAGAAGCGTATTCTGTGTTAGGTTTTATACGTCGGCATGCTTCAGAATTCACCGACATGTATGTCCTTAAAACACTGTACTGTTCGTTAGTGCGGAACATACTAGAGTACGCATCACAGGTTTGGTCTCCACATTATGTGCTTCATATCACTAGCGTAGAGCGCGTGCAGAAGAAGTTCTCCGTTTTGCACTGCGGCTACTTCCGTGGAACGATCCTATTAATCTCCCTCCTTATTCGGAAAGATGCAAACTGATAGGTTCCATCCTGCAGGCGAGAGAACACGCAACGTTTATTTGTCTTAGACATAATCACGGGAGCAACTGACTGCTCCTCGCTTCTTGAGCAGATTCCGCTCAACATTCCACCTCGTCGGTTCCGGCATTATTCTCTTTTGGCTGTCCCCTATCACCGAACAAACTAGGGTTACAATAATCCACTTGACTCTTGCATTCGCTTGTTTAATGATGTTTGTGATGTGTTCGATTTTAATATGTCAAAATCTGTTTTTAAAGCCCGACTTAGAAGAATTGTTTAGATCTTAAGATAATTTAAATGTTTTAGTATATAAGTTCAGTCTGTACGATGTATGTCGAAGACGGTGTTATAAATAAATAAATAAATAAACATCGGTATTTTTGTTCCAAATAATCGATTTTTTGAATCGATGTTGAAGTTCCACAAAATCGACTGAATCGATTTTCTTGATTCGATTATTTTTCGATACGAAAATGTTTATTTTCACAAGGTTTTTAGGAGGCATTGTCCCAATTTAAAATACGTTTTGAGACAAAGTGGTATAATGTTCGATGTATGATCTCAATTTTATCCATTCAATTTATTTAAACATATAAAACATCTCATTCAACTATATACCATCGCAAACGGACCATTTTACAGTTTAACATCATTTCATAATAAACGTGCACAGCCAACACTGATGACAAGGACGCATTTTACGCGCAGCTCGAATGCGAGTACAATCGCTGCCCAAGCCACGACGGCCAGGAGGAGGAATTCAGACCGACAATTGGAAAGCTCAGCGCCCACCAGCAGACGAACGAAAACGGCCTACGATTTATTGACTTCGCCGCCTCCAAAACATGGCCACACGTAGCAACTTTTTCCAACACAGCCTCCCTTATCGTTACACCTGGAGATCACCACAACAAACGGAACCTCAAATCGATCACGTTCTGATTGACGGACGGCACTTCTCCGACATTATCGACGTCAGAACCTATCGTAACGCCAACATCGACTCCGACCTATATCTGGTGATGGTCAAACTGCGCCCAAAATTCTCCGTCATCAACAATGTACGGTACCGGCGACCGCCACGGTACAACCTAGAGCGACTGAAACAACCGAATGTTGCCACCGCATACGCGCAGAATCTCGAGCCCGCGTTGCCAGACGAGGGCGAGCTCGATGAGGCCCCTCTAGAGGACTGCTGGAGTACAGTGAAAGCAGCCATCAACAATGCAGCCGAGAGCACCATCGGGTACGTGGAACGGAATCGACGGAACGAATAGGCAGTAATGCTGCAGCAAGGGACTCGACAGAACGTGGAACGTTACAAACAGAAGCGGAAACAGCAGACCCGCCTCTTTCGGGAGAAAAAGCGCCACCTGGAAGAAGCGGAGTGTGAAGAAATGGAACTGCTGTGCCGTTCCCAAGAAACACGGAAGTTCTATCAGAACCTCAACGCATCCCGCAACGGCTTCGTGCCGCGAGCCGAAATATGCAGGGATAAAGACGGAGGCCTCTTGACGGACGGACGTAAGGTGATCGAAAGGTGGAAGCAGCACTTCGATCAGCACCTGAACGGCGTGGAGAACGTAGGCACGGGAGCCCACGGCAACGGAGGAAATGACGAAGCCAGTGCAGCGGAGGACGGAAGTGAACCAACTCCCACGCTGAGGGAAGTAAAGGATGCCCTTCATCAGCTCAAAACCAACAAAGCAGCTGGTAAGGATGGTATCGCAGCTGAACTCATCAAGATGGGCCCAGAAAAGTTGGTCACCTGTCTGCATCGGCAGATAGTCAGGATCTGGGAAACCGAACAGCTACCGGAGGAGTGGAAGGAAGGGGTAATCTGCCCCATTCACAAGAAAGGTGACCATTTGGAATGTGAGAACTTCAGGGTGATCACTATTTTGAATGCTGCCTACAAAGTGTTATCCCAGATCATCTTTCGTCGTCTTTCACCTAAAGTAAATGAGTTCGTGGGAAGTTACCAAGCCGGTTTCATCGACGGCCGGTCAACAACCGGACCGCTTGATCGATCTTCGTCAGAAAATTGGATAATTTCCGGAGTGCCAGAATCTGCGCCTTCCTCCGATACCGCATCTTTTCCAGCTACGTGATAGCCGACAATTTCTGCGTCAACTCCTACATTAGTATCGGTTAAATCAGTGTCGTGTCTACTGGTTCTTGTCCTTTGGTTTCCTGGTTTTCTGGAATTCTGATTTTCTGATCTTTTGCTATTCTGACCTTCTGGTCTACTAGGCTTTTGGTTTTTAATTTTCTGATCTTCTGCTTTCTGCTCTTTTGATCTTCTGGTCTTCTGCTTTTCTGGTGTTCTAGTTTGTTGGTTGTCTGGTCTTCTGGTTCTCTAGTTGTCTGAACTTCTGATGATCTGATTTTCTAGTCTTCTGATCTCCGTGTCTTCTTGTGTTTTGCTCTACTAGTATTCTGGTCGTCCGATCTTCTGGTCTTCTGTTCTTGTGGTATCAGGTATCAGCTATGAATTGGTCGGCTCCTTTACCGTAGAACTATTCGCCGGACACTCCAGTCAGTAACGATGTAGTTTAAACTCCCGTATATATCCAATTCACGGCACTGTCCAATTCACTGGCCAGTTCTAGCATTCTTGACAAAGCTGTCTTCAAATCGATGCTCAGGCAAACGGTACAACGGCTCAACGTATTCGTGCCTACATTATAAGCACACTTGAGACAATTCTCTAAATAATTAGTCCAAAACATGAGCGAAACCCTTTGTCTCCGAAACGACGTGTATACAAGACAATTTCCTTAATTTGAAACAATTGCGAATTATAACTCATTTTGCCTCATCTCTCATCACTAAGCAGCATGATGGAGGCCTAACCATCGTCGTTGTCGTCGTCGTCGTCATCGTTGTCGCGTCGCCATTCTGCCGTAGCCATCAACCAATCACGAAATCGTGCATCTGCAATCTGCAAAACCTACAAACCATAGGTAGGGGGAGAGACACTAAACCCAGCCCCAGTAAACCCCATACGACGCGACGATGCACCACAGCCAAAGTAAGCCCATAAAATTATGTCATAATAAAAGTACAATTTTCAATAAGATAAACATAAGTTGGTAGTTTTCGTCGTCGTTTCCATTACGAGTAGCAGCAGCGCAAAAGGGAATATTAAAGGGTGATTCTTGGTTCTGAAATCTTTGATTTATTGGATTGTACTTCAATATTATTCAAAACTACTTCAGAAAACGAGTGAGTAATAAAACATTGAAAGTCTACTAATGGGGGTTTCAACATTTTAAAACCGTTTTAAAACAAACTATATTTTCGAATAGGTTCTATAATGGATTTATTGATCTCCTCAAGAATAATTGACTTATGATAATTGCTAAGAAGCATGATTTGTTTTAGTATTTGAGATTTCAAAAACTGCCTCACCCTAAGGGCCTCCATCACACTGAAATGCATACACTGGCCACAGGTGATGTGAGACTTCCTGGCACAGAGCTCTGGCCGTAAAAGAGCACTCCTCCGAGGAGGGCCGAAGTAGCTCATAAAAACGAAGTCACATTTTCAATTATTGCTCATTACTCTGCCCAGCTCCTTGAGCCGAGGGAGACCGAGCTGTAATTACGTGGTGAGAAACATGGTCCGTCAGTCAACTAGCAACGGAACGACCAGGACGGTACCCATCGCATCGGAGATACTTAAATCGAGATGACAATCTGCAAACAATGGATCGGTTTTAATTATAGCCCCATCCTGGTGATTGGCCTTAGCTTGATGCTCAACATCAGGAACCGAACACAATTCGTGGTCATAAAGTGCAAAAACTCGGATCGAAGGCATCTTTCCCATCTGACAACAACTGCATCTAGTTTATGGACGTCCTTATCGGAATCGGGATTTATGTTCTTCACTGTTTTGTGGAGTTTTTTTTTTGCTGTCGTCTCCAAGCTGAAGTGTCTTCACTATTTACACCCGGGCTGTTTTGCTCACTTGTCAATGGACAGTGGGCAAGAATTCGAAGGTATGAGTCAATTGTTCTATTTTAATCTTAAATGTATTAACTCCTTCTCTTTTGGTCTTCTGGTCTTCTGATCTTCTGGTTTTCAGTTTTTCTGGTCTACAATAGTTCTGGTTTTCAGGTCTTCTGGTCTTTTGGTCTTCTGATATAGTGATCATGTGGTCTTGTCGTCTTGTGATTTTGTGGTCTTCTGATCTTCTGGTCTAATTGTCCAATGATCTTCTGGTCTCCTGGTATTCTGGTCTTCTGATCTTCTGGTCTTCTGGTTTTCTAGTATTCTGGGTTTCTGATCTTCTGGTCTTCTGGTCTTCTGGTCTTCTTGTCTTGTAGTCTTGTGGTCTTCTGAATTTGTAGTCTTCTAGTTTTTCGGTCTTTTGGTTTTCTGGTCTTTTGGTCTCCTGGTCTTCTGGTCTCCTGATCATCTGGTCTTCTGATTAATCTGATGTTCTGGTCTTCTGGTCTTCTGGTCTTCTGGTCCTCTGATCTTTTGGAATTCTGGTCTCTGGTCTTCTGGTGTTCTGGTTTTCTGGTCTTCTGATTTCGTGGTCTTCTGTTTTTTTTTGGATTTTCTGGTCTTCTGGTCTTCTGGTTTTCTGGTCTTCTGGCCTTCTGGTCTTCTGGTCTTCTGGTCTGCTGGTCTAATTATCCAATGATCTTCTGGTCTCCTGGTATTCTGGTCTTCTGATCTTCTGGTCTTCTGGTCTTCTGGTTTTCTAGTCTTCTGGTCTTCTGATCTTCTGGTCTTCTGGTATTCTGGTCTTCTGATCTTCTGGTTTTCTAGTCTTCTGGTCTTCTGATCTTCTGGTCTTGTGGTCTTCTGGTCTTCTAGTCTTGTAGTCTTGTGGTCTTCTGGTCTTCTGGTCTTCTGGTCTTCTGGTCTTTTGGTTTTCTGGTCTTCTGGTCTTCTGGTCTTCTGGTCTTCTGGTCTTCTGGTCTTCTGGTCTTCTGGTCTTCTGGTCTTCTGGTCTTCTGGTCTTCTGGTCTTCTGGTCTTCTGGTCTTCTGGTCTTCTGGTCTTCTAGTCCTCTGGTCTTCTGGTCTTCTGGGCTTCTGGGCTTCTGGGCTTCTGGTCTTATGGTCTTCTGGTCTTCTGGTCTTGTAATCTACTGGCTTTCTGGTCTTCTGGTTTTCTGGTCTAATATTCTAATCTTCTGGTCTCCTGGTCATCTGGTTTTTTAGTCTTCTGGTTTTCTGGTTTTGTGGTCTTATGATCTTCTGGTCTTCTGGTTTTCTGGTCTTCTGGTCTTTTGGTCTTCTGGTCTTCTGGACTTCTGGTATCCCGATCTTCTGCTCTTCTGGAATTCTGTTCTGGTTTCCTGGTCTTCTGGTCTTTTCTAGGAACATCTGATCTTCTTATCTTCTGATCTTCTGGTCCTCTTGTCTTCTCTTGAGTCTTCTGGTCTTCTTGTTTTTTTTTATTTATCTTTTGGTCATTTGGTCTTATGTTCTTCTGGTATTCTGGCCTTCTGGTCTTCCAGTATTCTGGCCTTCTGGTCTACTGATTTTCTGGTCTTCTGGTCATCTGGTCTTCTCTAGAGTCTTCAGGTCTTCAAGTCTTCTGATCTTCTGGCCTTCTGGTCTTCAAGTCTTTTGGTCTGCTGGTCTTCTGGTCTTGTGATCTACTGGTCTTCTGGTCTTCTGTTTTCCTGATTTTCTAGTCTTCTTTAGAGTCTTCTAGTCTTCTGATCTTATGGTCTTCTTGTCTTCTGGTCTTTTGGTCTTCTGGTCTTTTGGTTTTGGTTTTCTGGTCTTCTGGTCTTCTGGTCTTGTAGTCTCCTGCTCTTCTGGTCTTCTGGCCTTCTGGTCTTCTGGTCTTCTGGTATTCTGATCTTCTGGTCTTCTGGTCTTCTGGTCCTCTGGTCTTCTGGTCTTCTGGACTTCTGGTCTTCTGGTCTTCTGGTCTTCCAACCTTCTGGTCTTCTGGTCTTCTGATCTTCTACTCTTCTGGTCTTCTGGTCTTCTGGTCCTCTGGTCTTCTGCTCTTCTGGTCTTCTGGTCTTCTGTTCTTCTGATCTTCTGGTCTTCTGGTCTTCTGGTCTTCTGGTCTTCTGATCTCTGCTCTTCTGGTCTCCTGGTTTTCTGGTCTTCTGGTTTTCTGGTCTTCTGGTCTTCTGGTCTTCTGGTCTTCTGGTCTTCTGATCTTCTGCTCTTCTGGTCTTCAGGTCTTCAGGTCTTCTGGTCTTCTGGTCTTCTGGTTTACTGGTCTTCTGGTCTTCTGGTTTACTGGTCTTCTGGTCTTCTGGTCTTCTGGTCTTCTGGTCTTCTGGTCTTCTGGTCTTCTGGTCTTCTGGTTTACTGGTCTTCTGGTCTTCTGGTCTTCTGGTCTTCTGGTCTTCTGATCTTCTGCTCTTCTGGTCTTCAGGTCTTCAGGTCTTCTGGTCTTCTGGTCTTCTGGTTTACTGGTCTTCTGGTCTTCTGGTTTACTGGTCTTCTGGTCTTCTGGTCTTCTGGTCTTCTGGTCTTCTGGTCTTCTGGTCTTCTGGTCTTCTGGTTTACTGGTCTTCTGGTCTTCTGGTTTACTGGTCTTCTGGTCTTCTGGTCTTCTGGTCTTCTGGTCTTCTGGTCTTCTGGTCTTCTGGTCTTCTGGTTTACTGGTCTTCTGGTCTTCTGGTCTTCTGGTCTTCTGGTCTTCTGGTCTTCTGGTTTACTGGTCTTCTGGTCTTCTGGTCTTCTGGTCTTCTGGTCTTATGGTCTTCTGGTCTTCTGGTCTTCTGGTCTTCTTGCCATCTTGCTATCTGGTCTTCTGGTCTTCTTGGTTTCTGCTCCTCTGGTCTTCTGGTCTTCTGTTCATCCGGTTTTCTAGTCTTCTGGCTTTCTGGTCTTCTGGTCTTCCGGTCTTCTTGTTTTCTGGTCTTCTGGTCTTCTGGTCTTCTGGTCTTCTGGTCTTCTGGTCTTCTGGTCTTCTGGTTTACTGGTCTTCTGGTCTTCTGGTCTTCTGGTCTTCTGGTCTTCTGGTCTTCTGGTCTTCTGGTCTTCTGGTCTTCTTGCCATCTTGCCATCTGGTCTTCTGGTCTTCTTGGTTTCTGCTCCTCTGGTCTTCTGGTCTTCTGTTCATCCGGTTTTCTAGTCTTCTGGCTTTCTGGTCTTCTGGTCTTCCGGTCTTCTTGTTTTCTGGTCTTCTGGCTTTCTGGACTTCTGGTCTTCCGGTCTTCTGGTTTTCTGGTCTTCTGGTCTTCTGGTCTTCTGGTCTTCTGGTCTTCTGGTCTTCTGGTCTTCTGGTCTTCTGGTCTTCTGGTCTTCTGGTCTTCAGGTCTTCTGGTCTTCTGGTCTTCTGGTCTTCTGGTCTTCTGGTCTTCTGGTCTTCTGGTCTTCTGGTCTTCTGGTCTTCTGGTCTTCTGGTCTTCTGGTCTTCTGGTCTTCTGGTCTTCTGGTCTTCTGGTCTTCTGGTCTTCTGGTCTTCTGGTCTTCTGGTCTTCTGGTCTTCTGGTCTTCTGGTCTTCTGGTCTTCTGGTCTTCTGGTCTTCTGGTCTTCTTTTTTTTTTTTTTACTTGTTCGTTTATTTGGAAGGCTCGGGCGCCACATGGGCATAACTGAGCCGAAATCTTTTGTTTTTATAATGGTTTTACATTTTACAATTTATTACTGCCTTAAGACTATGTTAGTTTGGGAAGCCGAAGTACTCGCAGCTGTTTCGAGGTTAAGGATTGAAAAAAAAAAATAAAAAAATAAAAATAAAATAATATTGGGAAGGAGGGATTAATGGGTTTAAAACTAAATTATTTGCTAACTTATACTAAAACATTGATGGGACAATTGTCCATATCTGTAATGGAAGAAAGGACTTTATCGGTAGACAACGACAAGAAGAGGACAAACGGAAGGGGGGTGACGACAGACAGGGGCGAACAACAAAACCAAAAGGCGGACAACGAAAACAAGGAATGTACTACATCAAACTCTGACATCAACACGTTTCAAAAACTGATAAATCAGGTTCATGTATTCCAAATCAAGTCCTGCCAACACTTCTCTAACGGGTTTCTGTTGTTTTCCTCGGACCCGGAGAATTTCATGCAGCTCAGATCTGACCTCACGATACTCATTGCATCCCCACACGACATGTTCGATATCCTGGTAAGCCACGCCACAGACACAGAGATTGCTTTCTGAGAGCCCGACACGGAAGGTATGTGCGTTCAACAAATAGTGGTTGGACATCAACCGACACATTACACGAATGAAATCGCGGCTCAAATCCAACCCTTTGAACCATGGCTTCTTCGACACCTGTGGAATGATGGAGTGCAACCATCTACCCATCTCTCCATCTCTCCATTTGTGTTGCCAGCTGATCAAGGTCTCCTGACGGGCCAATGCAAAAAATTCATCGAAGGCGATTTGACGCTCGTAAATATCGCCTTCGCTAGCACCCACCTTAGCCAGAGAGTCCGCTTTCTCATTGCCCGGAATTGAGCAATGTGAAGGGACCCAAGCTATGGTGATGATGTATGAGCGTTTGGACAAAGCACTCAAGACTTGGCGTATTCCTTTCAGGAAGTACGCTGAGTGCTTCATCGGTTTCATTGACCGAACAGCCTCCAGAGAGCTTAGACTGTCGGTAAAAATGAAGTAGTGCTCAGGTGGGAGAGTGCGAATGTACTCTAAGGTGTAGTATATAGCCGCTAGCTCAGCAATATATACCGAACATGGCTTTTGAAGCATAAAGGTGGCGCTGTGAAATTCGTTGTAGACACCGAATCCAGTCGAATCATCGGTTTTGGAACCATCTGTGAAGAACTGTCTGGCCCCGCTAACATGCCCGAACTTACTTCCAAAAATTTGTGGAATACCTATGGAACGAAAAGATTCCGGTACACCGGTGATCTCATCCCTCATAGAGAGATCAAAATCCACAAAGGAGCTGTCGAAGTCTGAGAAGTTGTCACGATTGGTGTTAACCGGAGATGGGCTTACCTCCAGCGTCATGTACCAGTAGTACACACTCATAAAACGAGTTTGGGGATTCTGTTCGAGCAGCTTTTCGAAGTTTTCTATGACTAACGGATTCAGAACCTCGCATCGGATGAGGAACCGGAACGACAACTCCGCAAAGCGGTCTGTCAGAGGCTGTACACCAGCAAGTACCTCTTAACTCATTGTGTGAGTCGAGTTCATGCAACCTAACGCGATCCGAAGGCAACGGTACTGAACCCGTTGAAGCTTCAGCAAATGTGTTTTCGCCGCGGATTGAAAACAGAAGCTACCGTATTCTAAAACCGATAGAATGGTTGTTTGGTACAGCCTGATCAGATCTTCCGGGTGTGCTCCCCACCATGTTCCGGTAATAGTTCGCATAAAGTTGGTTCGTTTTTGGCATTTCTGTATCAGATACACAATGTGCTTCCCCCAGGTGCATTTGGAGTCGAACCAGACGCCGAGATATTGAGAAGACATGCTATGAGTGATTGTCTTACCCATCAGAACGAGCGGAAACTTAGCCGGTTTGTGTTTTTTAGAAAAGACAACCATCTCAGTTTTCTCCGGAGAGAACTCGATACCCAGCTTGAGAGCCCAAGTAGACAAATTGTCCAAAGTATCCTGTAGTGGTCCTTGCAGATCAACTGCTATTGATCCCGTCACAGAAACAACACAGTCATCCGCAAGCTGTCTTAACGTGCAATTTTCCATGAGACAATCATCTATGTCTCTAACATAAAAGTTGTAAAGAAGGGGGCTTAGACATGAACCCTGGGGGAGGCCCATGTAGCTAATTCGTGAAGCTGTCAAGTCGCCATGAGCGAAACTCATCTGCTTTTCAAACAGCAAATTATACAAAAAGTTGTTCAGAATTGGTGAAAGGCCACTGTCGTGTAGTTTGTCGGAAAGAACATCGACACAAACTGAATCAAAAGCCCCCTTAATATCCAAAAACACTGAGCCCATTTGCTGCTTTTGAGCAAAGGCAAGCTGAATTTCTGAAGAAAGCAACGCAAGACAGTCGTTCGTACCTTTGCCTCTGCGGAAACCAAACTGTGTATCTGACAACATGCCATTCGATTCAACCCATTTGTCCAGTCGAAAGAGAATCATCTTCTCCAACAGCTTCCGTAGACAAGACAACATCGCGATTGGACGGTACGAATTATGATCCGACGCGGGTTTCCCGGGTTTTTGAACAGCTATCACCCTCACTTGTCTCCAATCATCCGGAACGATGTTGTTATCCAGGAACTGATTGAACAAGTTCAACAAGCGCCTCTTAGCGACGTCGGGGAGGTTTTTAAGCAAGTTGAACTTGATTCGATCCATTCCTGGAGCGGAATTGTTACATGAAAGAAGAGCAAGTGAGAATTCAACCATTGAAAAAGGCCTATCCATGTCGTCCCTATCTTCAGAAACATCACGAATTATTCGCTCGACGGGCACGGAATCTGGACAAACTTTTTTTGCGAACTTGAGAATCCACCGAGGAGAGCTTTCTCTATCCTCGTTTACCGACGACGCGTTACGCATTCTTTTCCCGACGTTCCAAAGTGTTCTCATCGAAGTCTCGCGCGACAAACCCTCGACGAACCGACGCCAGTAACCGCTTTTCTTCGCCTTGATCAAGTTCTTGAACTTGCTTTCAAGGGAAGCATACCGCTGAAAGTTTTCGACCGAACCGCGTTTCCGAAACACTTTGAACGCCGCGGATTTCTCGCGATAGATTTCTGTACACTCACTATCCCACCACGGATTGGGGGGTTTCCTGCGAACCGACGGACCTGGCACTGGTCGACGTTGTGCCTGAAGCGCGCTACTGATGATCAGCTCCGACAGAAACCGATACTCTTCCCGCGGTGGAAGAACTTCTACCGATTGCTCACCGTCGATAATTGCTTCCGCGTACTTCTCCCAGTCAATGTGCTTGGTGAGATCGTAGGTGATATCGATCGATGGAGACTGATGCGACCCGTTGGAAATAGAAACAACAATCGGCAGATGATCACTACCATGGGGATCCTGGATAACCTTCCATGTACATTCCAGCGATAGTGAGCTCGAACAGATTGAGAGGTCTAATCGGCTGTTTCTGGGGCTGCCATCTTGAGCTGGAGGTGCCACTCGTGTAACTTCTCCGGTATTCAAAATTGTCATGTTGAAGTCGTCGCAGAGGTCATATATCAACGTTGAACGGCTGTCATCGTACAGTTCCCCCCAGCCTGTACCATGGGAGTTGAAATCTCCCATGAGCAGCCGAGGCTCGGGCATAACCGAGCAGATGTGAGCGAGATCCCTGCGAGATATCGCAGTTCTCGGAGGAAGATATATGGAGGCAACACTGAGGGTTTTACCTCGGATAGTCACCTCACATGCGACGGCTTCAATCCCTGTCATCGGATAAAAATCGACTCTGTAAAATGGGTGCTGCTTCTTGATCCCTAGAAGCACCCCTCCGTACGGGTCGGATCGATCAAGGCGAATGATATTATAATCGGAAAAGGTAAGGTTACATCAGGTGTCAGCCATGTTTCGGATAGTGCAAAAACATCGCATTGTAAATTGTTTACTAAAAATTTAAAAACGTCTAATTTCGGTGTAATACTACGACAGTTCCAGTGTAGAACCGAAATCGTATCTTCGTCCTCGGTGGTTAACTTAGCCATCGAAAGATACGATTGTCGCAAGGAGGGGCATTTTAGAAGCCAACTGCTTCAAAACAGGGGTCACACAAGGAAGAAGTCCTTTTACAATGTTCTTCACGGAATCTGAAGCATTGAAGAAGCTGAGGATGATGTCTACGATGCCAGAGAGCGTAAACAATGGCGCACCCTGAGGTTGCTCCTGGTGCTCCGAATGCTGTCTTTCCGGTTGAGAATTCGAAAAACGTGGGACATCTGGGATTTTAGATGTTCCCGGGAGTGATGGAAAGTCTCGTTCGTCCTGGATTTTGAATCCCGGAGGGGAACGTTTTGTGACTTTCTTACCACTCTTCAAATTTGTCATGGTGGGTTGGGGGTCGCTGCTAGGCAGATTCCGAGGTTTTTTGGTGGGTCTCTGGAGCCTCATCCGTTTCCTCGTTTCACCCTTGAAAACAAAGGGAACCCCGTCCCCGACCTCAGAGTCAGAGCCCTGATCATCGAGAGATAAAGACGAGTAGATGTTACGGGATTCAACGGTCGGGGCAGCTTTTTTCAGCATTTCGGCGTAGCTTCGCCGTGATCGCTGCTGCAACGATCGTTTTTGATGTTTTTTCTGCTGTATGTACCTTGGGCAATCAATCAGATCATGTGGACGGTCGCTGCCACAATAAACACACTTGGGCGGCGTTTTACACGCACCGTCCACATGTCTCTCCCCGCATGTTGCACAGCGAGGTTTATTGCTGCAGTACTGGGCGGTGTGACCCAGCTGCTTGCAATTGATGCAATTCATTACCTTCGGTACATACAGCCTCACAGGTAGCCGAAGTTTGCCAATCGCCAGCAGATCTGGTAATGCAGATCCGGAGAAGGTCACACAAAATTCATCAGATGGTGTGTAAACCTTCTTCTCGCCCTCCTGGGATACCGAATGCAGTTGCCGGCAATCCAGTATCTGGACAGGAGGTAGAGAAGGGTTATGGAAACGACCACAGCCTTCCATGATCGTTTCGCAGGTCAAAGATGCGTCGGCGACCTTCCCCGAAATCTCTATCGACGCGCTCGGAAGGTAAACGAAATACTCAAGAGTAAACAACTCGCAGGCCACAATCTCATTAGCGTGTTTTCGGTCGCCTACTGTCACCCGAAGCTTAGCTGTACCGACCATGTCAATGGAGACAACGGAAGAATACCGCTTAGTCAGATCCTTGCTGATTTGAACGGTGTTCGAACGTTTGCCTTTGGGTCGGAAGAAAACAACATATGGCCCGCCAAAGTCGGGAGGGTAGGCCTTGAGGCGGGGGGACGTCGAAACAGATTTACTGTTGGTGTCCATTGGAGAAGCACCAGGGTGAAGGGAATCAAAGGGGTTAACATTTATATCGCCTTGTTGGCTCGAGCAATCCGATGCCAATAACAAAGCTTCGTTGATGCGGTACGACGTACCCCCGCCATCGTCATCATCGCCCATTGTGGTAGCTAACTACCACCACGGGGCACTCAAAAACTAACACTATCACGGGGACGAGAAATAATCAAAAAAAAACAAGGGACAAAATTAACGCTACAGGAAAAGTGAGAAAAAACTGCTTATGTACCAAATTAAATCTAATCAAAGAGTCAGTGGAGAGGGGGGAACAACGAGGGGTAACTTTATTTACTTATCTTTGTGCACTCTGTTTAGCCACAGGCTCGACGACGACAGGTCCAAGCGATCGGATCGCCCGCTCTGGGAGGAAGCGAGCTGCTGCTGAGCGCCCGTCGTGGTGTGCGGCGGTTGAACGCTCTCTGCTCTTCTCTCGGTGGGCTGCTGCTGTCGACGACGATGAGCTTGGGTACTCACTGGAAGAAGCCGATCACGGCCGCGCGAGCGGCGCGGTGTGCGGGGGGTGCTGCACTTCTGTGCTCGATAGTCGGTCAATTCGCCACGTGATATAATGAAAACGTGAACTTTACTCAAATCAAACGAACTTTTGCGGCAAAAAATGTGGCCTAGCCAACCGCACTCGTCCCACTAGGGACAGTCACTTAATAACTTGATCACTGGGAAACACTAGCACTTTGAAAATAGCCACCGAACTGGAAAGTATCGGGAGACAAACCGGACGAACTAAACCTTGCGACTGTCTCGCACGAACGCTCGCCAAAAAAAAAAACATCTTCTGGTCTTCTGGTCTTCTGGTCTTCTGGTTTTCTGGACTTCTGGTCTTCTGGTCTTCTGGTCTTCTGGTCTTCTGGTCTTCTGGTCTTCTGGTCTTCTGGTCTTCTGGTCTTCTGGTCTTCTGGTCTTCTGGTTTACTGGTCTTCTGGTCTTCTGGTCTTCTGGTCTTCTGGTCTTCTGGTTTTCTGGTTTTCTCGTTTAAAATAAAGAGGTAATATTTCCCCATTCTCTCGAACTTTTCGCCCATTGTGCAATAGATCTTGCCTGTTGGTCGCATGCTTTACGAGCTGATGGTGTTATCTTATCTCCTAAAGTGCAATTTTGCTTGTCAGCACCGGGCAGGGAGGTACATAAATTGTACTCACACTCATACACACCACACTCAGCTTGTCCCAATGTCGTGCGACATCGCTCGAGGTCGGTTGATTCTCCTCAAGTACACGGATGTTGATAGTCCGGGAGTTGTGATGTTGTGGTGCCAAAACTCCTCGCTCCGAAACAAACAAAAAAGCGAATGTGCTCGGTAATTTAAGCTTCTTTTGTGGTTCTGGTCCAGCGTCGTTGTCGTCGTCGACAATATAGATGGTCGCAAGAAAATCAACTCCAGCAAAAACCAACTCTCCAGAAGGTAGGAACAAAACCGCGCGTTGTCTTTGGCAAATGCAACAAAGGCCATAAATCGGAAATAAAAACCGTAAACACGGTTCTTGGCATGCAGCTGCTTAAGAGGGGGCCCTGGCGAGTGGAAGGTGAGAAAAGTTGGTAGTCGTTTTTAACCTGTAGCAGGGCGGAGAATCGATGTGACTCGTTTGTGCTTTGAAGTCCGTTTTGTGGACGGTGTTCTGGGTGCGACAAAAAAAAAAGGTTGATTGACGATGGAACGAGTAATAGGGAAGGTCTTCTTATAAAGTTAAGTTGGAAAATTTAAACTTATTGCTTCGTGTCTCTTGTTCAACATTAAGCATTAAGGGGATTGTGATGAGCAGCTTAAGTGAATTTGAACAGATCCGGCCAGTTTATATGCTTCGCTACCGACGTTAAGCAAGTTTGTTATTGATAAAGAAATCTTAGAAAAAATTCATTAAATTTCGAGGGTTCGCACGATAGATTCTACGATAACATAAAAACAACGCCTTCCAAACTGTATTACCCCTTCAGTAGCAATTCACAGAACGTTTCGTAAGTTTTTTTCTACAGATGTTTCGTAATTCACTGTCATAAATACGTTTTTGTCCGTAAATGCCCTTCCAAGTTAAAGCAACACAAGTAACCCACTGAAGCGTACAGACGCCCGATTTGCAATACCTGCCCGTTCTGCTTCATGCAGAGATGCAAAAAAATCAACATAACCTCACTTACTCTTCTCCTGTCTCTCGCTTTTTGTTCGTGTTGATGTCGCACCGCAGAGTCCCCAATCGATGTTGTTGCATTTATTGCAATCGCGCATATATGCTCCTCTGCCACAACTGTTAAGCTGAATTTGTTGATGGTTGATTACGAGAGTGGAAAGCGGGCTGGTCGGCGACAACGATGGAACAACCGGGCGCGCGCGCTTGGCTTTAATGTCAGCACAATAAATTGAATCAGATAAGTGACATGAGCTTGAATTAAATTGTCACTCAATAAAAGTTCTTCGCTTCGATTGTACCAGCCAGCAGCACCAGCAGCAGAGTCCCCAGAGAGCCCCGGACGGAGGAAGGTAGGCTTCGACTCAAATCGGGATTCTGGTCGAGCGTGCATATTTTTGTTGCTCTGCCTAGTACATGGATTGCGCTTGAGGTTGATGTTGGGAGTCGCTTTTGTCATCAGAAGCGCGTTCACAGTACTTTGCATTGGAGCAGGTTAGGAATATGTGGTGTAAGGTAGACTGACCTAATAGAGACTCTGAAGTGAAAACAATAGACATACGAACGACGGGTTTAAAGTTTTTGAAAAATGTCGGCTTAGAGTTTGCCCATTTACTTCCTTTCTCGAGAATCAAACATTGCTGACGGGCTACGGCTTGGCTTTGGCTCCTCATGTTTTTACTCACTAAATTTCGGCTTTGGCGTTCCTTCGTTCCTCTTTCTTCCTTCATCCTCTATGCCATCTGTTTTCCCTGGATACGTAGCACTACCGGAGAATTCTCTTCGGTGGCGATCAAAGTAGTTTTATACTGCCACCTTCCAAAATGTCCGCAGCTCCAGTTCCTCAACGAGAAGGACCTCTTCACCACTACATCTGTCCGACTGGGTTAAACCGGCACATGTTTTTTTCTGCTCCTGACGATGCACTGCGACAGCCTCATCTCGACAATTGGAAGATGATGCGCGGAAACAATGTCGGCGCTACGTTTGTACTTACCTTACCGATCAGGCTAAGGCCGGGGTGGCCTCTGCTGTACATAGTAGCCATCTCCATTCCACTCGGTCCATGGCAGTTTGTCTCCAGTTCCGCACTCTGCGTAGAGTCCGCATATCGTCCTCCATTTGGTCGACCCACCTAGCTCGCTGCGCTCCACGTCTTCTTGTACCGGTCGGATGACTCTCGAGAACCATTTTAGTCGGGTTGCTATCCGACATCCTGGTGACGTGACCCGCCCACCGTAGCCTTCCGATTTTCACGGTACGAGCAGCTGATGCAGCTCGTCGTTCATTCACCTTCTCCAAGTCCCGTCTTCCATCTGCACTCCGCCGTAGCTGGTACGCAACACCTTCCGTTCGAAAACTCCAAGGGCGCGTTGGTCCTCTGCACGTAGGGTCCATGTTTCGTGCCCATAGAGGACAACCGGCGAACTTTATTCGATCGTAGAGTTTTGCGGAGTCCAAAGTTATCCTAAGCTAGATGGTGACTCAATTGAAAAAGTTGATTCGTTTAAATATCTTGGTATTTTTTTAGACTCCAAATTCTCATGGGAAGTACAGATATCTCATATCGAAAGGAAAATTTCAAGTTTATGTGGTATCTTAAGCCGAGTTCAAGGTGTTGTACCACGTCATGTTTCAATGAAATTTTACTATGCACATATTTATTCTCTTTTGCAATACATAATAACAGTATGGGGTCGGGCATGTAAATCTAGGCTAATGCGACTACAAGTCCTGCAAAACAGATGCCTCAAAATAATCTTCAGGTTACCTCATTTGTATCCAACATTTGATCTTTATGCAAATTTATCTCACAATATTTTGCCACTTTTGGGCCTATGTGAATTACAAACACTTCACATGGTTCATAAAATTAGACATAATAGTAGGACACATTCTAACATTGTTTTGAACACCATTCCACAAACTAGCACTACCAGGCTAGCTGGAAATCTAGCACTTATTCGGGCCGCATCGAATCAAGGGCAACGGCGTTTCTCATACGTAGGACCACTGAAATATAATGCTTTACCAAATGATTTGAAGCTTATCATAAATTCAAACTTGTTTAAATTTAAAATCAAAAAGTACCTCAAAGGAAAAATCAATGTTTTCCTACTCTAACCGTTCAAGCCATAACTTTAACTTTAACTTTATAATTTATAGTTGAAAGTCTGTTATTCTCGTATTTTGTATTTAGTAGAAGTTATTAATGGATCCCTTAAAAGGAGATAATCTCCACTGGGCATCCAGTTAATTTACTTTACCAATTTTCCCATCCATATGTAATATATTTTTCGAATATCATAATAACTCAGCTCATGTTTATTGTTCCGTAATAAATTTTCGATTGTTGCCAGTTGCAGAGCTGAATTAGTAGCGTCCATTACCAGGAGTCTCAGGAATGAGGGAAAAGTGGCGGGTAAAAAAAAGCACGATTTCCTGCCACAATGCGCCTCTGAATTTCTCTGCTGGTGTCGTTGTCACCAGTGAGCCCAAGTACACGAATTCTTCAACCGCCTCGATTTCATCACCGTCATTATGAATTCGGGGTGGCGGGCGCGGTGATTCCTCCCTGGAGCCCATTGCCATCATGTACTTTGTCTTCGACACATTAATGACTAATCCGATTCGCCTGGCTTCACTCTTTAGTCGGATGTACGTTTCCGCCATCGTCTCAAATTTATGAGCAATAATATAAATATCATCAGCGAAACCAAGCAGCTGAACGGACTTCATGAAAATCGTTCCACTCGTATTTATCCCCGCTCTCCTTATTACACCCTCTAACGCAATGTTGAACAGCAAGCACGAAAGACCATCACCTTGCCGTAACCCTCTGCGAGATTCGAAGGGACTCGAGAGTGTCCCTGATACTCGAACTACGCACATCACTCGATCGATCGTCGCCTTGATCAATCGTATCAGTTCATCCGGGAATCCGTATTCGTGCATAATCTGCCATACCTGTTCTCGATCGATTGTATCATACGCCGATTTGAAATCGATGAACAAATGATGTGTGGGCACGTTGTATTCGCGGCATTTCTGCAACACCTGGCGGCTGGCGAACATCTGGTCCGTTGTAGCGCGTTCACCCATAAATCCAGCCTGATATTGCCCCACGAACTCTCTTGCAATCGGTGATAGACGGTGGCATAAAATTTGAGAGAGAATCATGTAGGCAGCACGCGGTAGTTACCGCAATCCAACTTGTCACCCTTTTTGTAGATGGGACACACGATACCTTCCATCCATTCCTCCGGTAATACTTCCTCCTCCCAAATATTGGTAATGACCCAGTGCAGTGCTCTCACCAGTGCTTCTCCACCGTATTTTAGAAGCTCGCTTGGTAGTTGATCTGCTCCAGCGGCTTTGTTGTTTTTCAATCGGCCAACCTTCTCCTCAATCTCTTGGAGGTCAGGGGCCGGAAAGTGCTCATCGTAATGCTGCCGCCACCTGTCGACCATCTCACGCTCGCTCGTGAGAATATTCCCGTGATTATCTCGGCACATGTCGGTTTGTGGCACGAAGCCTCTGCGCGAGCGGTTCAGTTTCTCGTAGAACTTTCGTGTGTCCTTAGCGTGGTACAGCTCTTCCATCGTTTCGCGATCTCGTTCTTCCTGCTGGCGCTTCTTCATCCGGAACACTGAGTTCTGTCTGTTCCGCACCTGTCTGTAACGAGCCTCTTTCGCTCCCGTACGGTGTTGCAGCATTCTTGCCCATGCTGTATTCTTTTCTTTTTTTCAACTGTTCACATTCGCCGTCGTACCAGTCGTTTCTGTGATTCGGAGTCGCGAAGTCTAGTGCTGTAGCCGAGGTACTACCTATGGCGGATCGGATGTCCCTCCAGCCATCTTCAATAAAGATTCATCCAGGGTTGCAAGGATGAATCTTTATTAGGAGTTGTTTTATGATTGTCGGGGTTTTCCTACGGGTGATAAGAATTTTGGAAAGATGGGAAGATATTGAAAGAATAGAAAGAGTGGGAAAGTATGCAAACATGCTACAAGGGACTTTTCAGAGGGTTGTTTAAGGGGATTTGGGGTGTTCTGTCAGGTTTTGTTGGCGTTTTCATGGGATTACGGAAAATTCAGGGACATATCAATAGAATTTAGGGGGTTTTAGGGACGTTTCAAGGTGCTCTAAGGACTATTCAGGGGATCTCATGGGCCTTTAAAAGGCGTTGCAAGGGGTTTGAGGGGCGTTTCACGGCATTTCAGAGTAATTACAAAGAATTTCTGGGAGTTTCAGAGACATTTTAAGGGCGTTCCTAGAAATTTTAGAGGCGTATGATAGAATTTCAGGGGCTTTTCGAGGTATTTCAGATCAGGGTCGTATCGGGGGATGAGAAGAACATCTTTTAATTAAATAGCATTTCAGGGGCGTTCCGAATGATTTTGAGATGGGGTTGATGAAAATCCTCTGCAACTACCTGAAAAGCCTCAAAGATCCCCCTAAACCCCTCTCGGACCCCATGTAACGCACCTGAGACGCTCAAAAACTCCCTAAAACTCCTCCGTAACGCTTCCGTAACGCCGTGGTCTCTATCACCGGACCAGAGGCGGAAGCTCTGCAAGGACCATTGCAAGATACTCTGGACAATTTGTCTGCTTGGGCTGTAAAGCTGGGTATCGAATTCTCTCCGGAGAAAACTGAGTTAGTTGTCTTTTCTAGGAAGCGTGATCCAGCCGATCTAGAGCTTCAATTTTTGGGTAAGGAACTCACTCAAGCTCTTTCACATACAGGGGATAGACAAAATGATCGGGACAGGCAAAATTTTCACTTTTCAAAAAATGTTCAAATAGCTGTAACTTTTTGAAAAGTGCATCGAAAAATCTGAAATTTTTACTGTGAGTTGATCAATTAGTTGTGTATCGATGGTCCAATTTTGGAAAAGATCGGGCTATTCTGTACGAAGCTATAAAGATTCTAGAAAAAGTCAAAATTATTCGATAGCTAATTTTGAACTGTTATATCTCCGGATTCAATGAATCAAATACAATGAAATTTTGAGCGTTTATGACTTCTATGATGAGCTTTGAAAAACTTTTGACATAACCTAAAATTGTTCACACGGAAGAAAATTATAACGATTAGACTATTTTTCTAATAAAACACCAAATTTTCCAAAACTTCAACATCGTTTCAAAATTCAAGATTCTAATTATAGTTTAATTAAATTCCCTTTAATTGACTTGTATATAAATATGTTTTGACGGATAGTAACAACATAACCGGTAATGAATTGAAAAAGTAATAGGATGCATATTGAAAATAGACCAATTTTCTAAAAAATCATAAAATAAATGAAAACGCTATTACTTTTTTTCTTGTTAATAATTGCAAGTTAAGTCAAACGTTTTTCAAAGCTCATTATGTAAGTCATAAATGGTCAAAATTTCATTGCATTCGGTTTATTGCATCCGGAGATATGACAACTCAAAGTTGGCTATCGGATAATTATACCTTTTCCTAGAATCTTTATAGCTTCGTACAGAATAGCCCGAACTTTTCCAAAATTGGACCATCGATACACAATTAATTGATCAACTTACAGTAAAAATTTCAGATTTTTCGATGCACTTTTCAAAAAGTTACAGCTATTTGAACATTTTTTGAAAAGTGAAAATTTTGCCTGTCCCGATCATTTTGTCTATCCCCTGTATGTATCTAGGGGTCTGGTTCGACTCTAAAGGCACCTGGGGAAAGCACATTAATTATCTGTATCAGAAGTGCCAACAACGAATCAACTTCATGCGTACACTCACCGGAACATGGTGGGGAGCCCACCCGGAAGATCTGATAAAGCTTTATCGGACAACGATACTGTCGGTTCTCGAATACGGTAGCTTTTGCTTTCAGTCCGCCGCGAAAACACACACCCTGAAGCTAGAGCGTATTCAGTATCGCTGTCTTCGGATCGCGTTAGGCTGCATGAACTCGACGCACACAATGAGTTTGGAGGTACTAGCAGCAGTACTCCCTTTATCAGATCGTTTCGTGGAATTGTCGTTAAGGTTCCTCATCCGCTGTGAGGTGCTGAATCCATTGGTAATTGAAAATTTTGAAAAGCTAATCGAACGATTTCATCAAACAAAGTTTATGACAGTGTACTACTCATACATGACTCTGGAGGTTAACCCTTCTTCGAATGTTCTCAACCGTGATTGCTTCCAAGACTTCTCCAATTCCACTATAGTTTTTGATCTGTCCATGTTGCAAGAAATCCGTGGAATTCCAGATCTGCTCCAATCGGAGCACATTCCAAAAATTTTTGCAAGCAAGTACGGTCATATCAGTTGCGACAGAAGGTTTTTCACTGACGGGTCAAAAACAAATGATTCCATTGGATTTGGTATATTTAATGAGCTTCATAGCGCCGCCTATAAACTTCAAAGTCCTTGCTCAGTATATGTCGCAGAATTGGCGGCTATACACTACGCATTAGAGCGAATCGCCTCTCTTCCCTCTGATCAATATTTCATTTTTACGGATAGTCTCAGTTCAATTGAGGCTGTTCGCTTAATGAGGCCGGTAAAGCACTCCACGTATTTCCTAAGCGAAATACGATCATTTCTGAGTGCTTTATCAAATCAAGCATATAATATCACCTTGGTCTGGGTCCCTTCGCATTGCTCGATTCCGGGCAATGAGAAAGCGGACTCGCTCGCCAAGGTCGGCGCTATGGAAGGCGATATTTATAACCGTCATATCACCTTCAATCAGACATGGGCAAAACACCAAACCGTGCCGCACCGGTGGCGTGTTTGCCCGTAAACACACCACCGTGTGTGTTCATATCACCACCTTCGTTCAGCTTCTACTGAAGAACACGCAGTGCGACTGTCGAAACACCCGTGTCGGTGTTATAACTCGAGCCTCAGTTTCGGCTCCGTGTTTCAATTTTGGTTGGGCACGGAGGCCGAGTGTTTCCGATTGTATGAAACACCAAAGCAGTGCGCTCGGCCACAGTGCGTGGTAGCTTGGCTGCATCAGAGATACTGAGTCAGCGTCAGAAGGGACGAGAAAGACATAAAAGGAGCCGCCAAGTACTTCACTCTCGCCGTCGACCAACAGCATTTGCAACTGGTGCTGGCCCAAGTAACACACTTGTCACCGAAGAGTCACGGCGGCGCAGGTTTTTGTTGCGCATAAGTCACTGTGACTTTCTTCTAACAAATAAACACTTACTTGGTAGAAGTACGTCACAGTAACTTCTGCGCAACATAAACCTGCGCCGCCGTGACTCTTCGGTGACAAGTGTGTTACTTGGGGGAGAACGAACGGCACCGAGCGCTTGAACACGCACGAGTGTTTTGCATAATCGGAAACACTCGGGCTCCGTGTTACCCGAAGCGTCAAACACCGTGCCCAGTGCCTGAGCACCGCCTGTTCTGAAACACGGCGAGCTAGGTGGGGGCTTGGCACCTACGGTGGTGTGTTTGAGCATCGACTCCTCGTGCAGTGCAGTGTTTGGACATGTCTGCCTTCAATGAATTCTTTTCGATTGCTCGTCAGCATGCCTTGGTCAGTTGGCAACAAAAATGGGATGCAGGAGAATTGGACAGGTGGTTTCATTCAATTCTCCCACAGGTATCGAAGACGGCGGTGTTCAAGGGGTTGGACGTGGGTCGAGATTTTATCAAGATAATGTGTCGACTTATGTCCAATCACTATTCTCTGGGCTCGCACTTCTATCGAACAGGGCTCACAGATAGCAATCGCTGTAGCTGTGGTGCAGGCTATCAAGATATCAACCATGTAGTGTGGGAATGCCCCGAATACGGTGTTGCCAGATCCGATTTATGTGCATCCCTCAGGGCCCGAGGGAAACCAGAAAAGGAAGACATTAGAGATGTGTTGGGTAAACTTGATCTTGAGTACATGAAGCTTGTGTACGACTTCTTGAAACAAGCTGAAGTCTTCGTTTGATATCCCCGTCTTGTTGTTCCACTTGTCCACCTCGTCTCCCTTCGAAAACCGTTTGTTTGTATCGTTACAGGTTGTTTGTCCACTCTACGCTTGACCAGCAGCAAATATGTCACGCCATGCTGCAGAGAGTCAACGAAAAGCCCCATTATCCCATCTCTTCCTTAAAAACTATTGTTCCCTCTAACCTCGACCAAACCGCGAGTTTTACGGTTCCCCAAAGCTAACTTAGTGAATAAGACACAAGCATGAAATTGTAAAAATGTTTCAAAATGAATTCGGCTCCGTTATGCTCGATGGCGCATGAGCCTTCAATAAACGATTAAGTAAAAAAAAAGAAATTTCAGGGGCGTTCCGAATGATTTTGAGATGGGGTTGATGAAAATCCTCTGCAACCCAACTAACAATCACTCATTTAACAGGCACCATTATGATGAATTAGTTCAGCATAATGTTGAATAACATTTGAACTATTTTCACGTGCAACCTATGTTCGGGTTTTGTTCACACAAATTTGGAGAAGTTATAAAGCATCATGTTGTGTACCAACTTAATTTTTTGTTGTTCAAAGCGTTTTACAAATGTACAAGAAAGTTGTTATTAAGCATTGGCAAAAATGACTGAAAATAAATAAAATGCAAAAATGTTGAACTCTCACGAGAGTAATTATTCGCTCACATGTTGAAAACACTGATTATGAAATAAGAATTACATATAAAATTACCTAAATCCGGATTAGAACTCGAGACCTGTCGATTGCCAGCTGCATGCCTTCCTATCTGCGCCATCCTAGAGATGGTGAGATGCAACACCCTGTGCAAAACATAATCTTCCCATGACTCAATAACGATCATTCCTGAACTTGTGTTCAGCAGTGGTGAATTAGCACAGCACGTGGTAATCAACTGAACAACGCCTCATACTTCAACGGCTGTTCAGCCCAAAACACGTGTTTTCCATTCTGATTTCGCTGTCAGTATTTTTGTCGCACGGTGAGAAAACTTGTATCCAATGCGGCCAAAACGTGTTGGTACTTATTGAAGATATTGTTTCCAGACGTACTAATTGCGAAATGAATATCTTTTTATTTTTATTATTAAATATCGATCTTTAAAAATGTATGGCAATATGTGGTGCGGTATGGTCATGGACATGGTGCATTCACAGCATCTGTTCGGGTAATCTACTCATGCTCAGTCGAAGATCCGTTAAGCATTTTTTTATTTATGCTTTCGTCATGGAATCTTGATATTATGTTCACTAAATAGTGCATAAGGATGTTTATGGATACTTGAAATGTGTCGATTTATGAATGCTGTTTGGTTATCTAGGTGACTGTGGGAACAATATCACTAGTTTACAGCATTTTTGAACTCGGTAAGCTGATGATCATTTTTGGTGTAGAATCATGCCCTGAGTTCGAAAACGCTAAAGAAAAAAATTACAGTAGAGCGGAAATTTTTTCGACTTTCCATACAAGGTTGATGATTTGAAATCGATGTTTGTTCTATTTTTAAGCAATGTCGCTCACTTCAAACATCTCATTCTCCGTAATCAAAGCTTCGATTGATCTGAAATTTTTACTGTAACTCGCCTACATATGATATGTCAAATAAACGTCGAGAAAGAATTTTTAAGTTGTTTTTTTCGTATTGAAAAAAATACATTTCTTCAAAAAAATTTGGAAATTTTGCTAAAATTTTAGAAGATCGTCCCTAAAACTCGCCAATATCTTGAATTTCATCAATCTGACGCAAAACCTGTATTCAGATGATCGAATGGTATTGTATTCAGCTTTTAGTTTATGGAAAAAGTTTTAAAATTGGTTGAACAAAACGCAATATATTTGAATTTTAGTGAATTACATATTTGGAAAAGTTGCAAAACTCGATATTGAGCTAAAACTCAAAAACTGTTCTACTTAAAATTTTTTGAAGGTCGGTTTCGAAATCAGCACTAAATTGTGCTTCAAAAATTTTGGTCGTTGACAGAAGTTCACGACTTTCGTTTTATTTTGTAAACTTGTGTATTCAGTAAACACGACAGCACTGAAATGTCAAATGCATCGATCCAAGCGTCTCGTACAATCGAACTGCTGCGGAAGATAAAAAATAAAATAATCAAGGTACAAGATATCTTGGAACAGACTAATAATAAATAAATAAATGCCTCATTTTTAAGTTGATTACGTCTCTTGACACTCAATGTTATTCTGTTTTATTTTACGTGATTCGTTTAAAATATTGGTTCTTTAATAACTTGGTTGTCTAAACAGTTTTAGCCATGATTTATCCCATAATCCGAACAAAGTTCCGAGTCAAACTATGACGGACTGAAGGCGTTTATTTGACAAGTGAAAAGCACATTGTTCAGGAGCATATGTTTATCGATACATCAGCTTAATAAGATGCAGACAAATGTTTTGTTAAACTCTTTTGTTAAGGAATCAATGCTTGTCGAATAAATTTCTTATTAAACTTTTGAAAAGTGTTTTAATTTATCATTGTTGATACCGATGAGGAAAGTCGAACATTGACTATTTTTCCAATTGAGAAATCATTTAAACAGTAATGTGAACAGCATAATTTTAGTTCAGCTAACATAACCATTATTAAGCAATAATTCAGCAAGCTTGCTTGTTTGTGACTTGCAATTGTTAGTTGGGAACTGCCTGAAAAGCCTCAAAGATCCCCCTAAACCCCTCTCGGACCCCATGTAACGCACCTGAGACGCTCAAAAACTCCCTAAAACTCCTCCGTAACGCTTCCGTAACGCCTCAGAATCCCGCCGAAAACTCTCTGAAACTTTCTGAAATGCCTCCAAAATCCCCCTTAAACCCCCTCGGACCCCAAGTAATGCATCTGAGACGCTCCGAAACGCCCGAAAACTCCTCTGTAATGCATCCGTAACTCCTCTGAATCCCACCGGAAATGCTATGCAACTTCCTGAAATACCTTTGAAATCCCCCTTAAGCCCCCTCGGACCACATGTAACGCACCTGAGACCCTCCGAAACCGCCAAAAACGCCTCCGTAAGGCCTCTGAATCCCGCCAAAATACTCTGAAACTTCCTGAAATGCCTCCAAAATCCTTCTAAAATTCCCTCGGACCCTATGTAACGCATCTGAACCCCCAAATACGCCTGCCTAACGCCTCCGAGTCCCTCTAAGGACCACTTGAACCTCATGTAACGCATGTGAGACCCGTCGAAAATCCTCTGAAACTCTCTGCAATACTTTCGAAAACCTCCTCAGACCCTCGAAAACCCCCCTGAGATCTCCTGGTACCCGGGGGAAACCACTTGGGGCCCCCTGTAGCTTCCCTGTGACTTTCATTTGCTCATCTCTATAAATAAACGCTCCCTGGCTGCCGTGTCAATAGTTATCGTCATTATTAAATATTCTTAAGTACAATATTGATTCTGAGTAGCTTTCTGTCTTTTTATACAGGGTATAGAAAAGGAGCATAAATTAAAAGTGCATAACAATAAAATGCATAAATTGAGGTTTTAGTGTACACGTATCTATTGACCAAATCAGTGTTTCTTCCAACGGTTAGATTGATTTTTTTTTCAAATATGTTTCAATGTTCAAAAATGTTTATGTTTCTTTTCTGAAACCTCAAAGATTATTATTATTATTACTTTGTTTTAGAGATTTTCAGAACCTCAAAGATATTACAGGAGGACTCCTGCAGGAATTTCATGAGCAATCTCTAAAGAAAATCCAGGAGAAATCTCCGAAGAAATTCTAAGAGGAATATTGAAGGAATTCCAGGAAGAAACCTCGAAGGATTTTTTAGGAGAAATCCCCAACGACTTATCTGGAGAAACCCCCGAAAGAATTTTAAGGGGAATCCTCAAAGGAAGTCCAGAAAGAATCCCCTAAGGTATTCAAGGATAAATCCCTGACGGAACTCTAGGAGGAATCCTCAAAGGAATTCCAAATGGAATTCCCGAATGGATTATAGGAAGAATATCCAAAGGAATTCTGGGAGGAAGCTCCGAAGAAATTATAGTAGAAATCCTTGAAAGAATCCCAGGGAGAACCACCGAAGGAATTCCGGGCGGATTCTCCGAAAGAATTCCAAGCGGAATTCGCAAAGGTTTTTTCGGAGGGGATCCTGCATGAATTCTTAGAGGATTTCCCATTGAAAGTCCAGCAGGAGTTCCCCAAGAAAATTAAGAAGGGAACCCCGTAGGAATTCCATGAGGAATCCTTGAAAGAAATGTAGGAGGAATCTCCGAAGGAATTCTAAGAGGAATCACCAAAAAAAAATCCGGGAAAAAACCCTGAAGGAATTTCAGAAGAAATCCACGACAGAGTATCAGGAGAAATCTCTGAAATAATTTTTGGAGGAATCCATGAAGAAAGTCCACGAGGAATCCCTGAAGGAATTCCTGGAGAAATTACAGGAGGAATCATCAACGAAATTCTAGGAAGAAAACCCTAAGGAATTTTATAATAAATCCACGATAGAATGTAAGGAGAAATCCCCGAAAGAATTTCAGGAGGAATCCTTGAAGGAAGTTCAGGAGAAATCCATGAAGGAAGTTCAGGAGGAATCCCCGAAGGAATTCCACAAGTAAACTCCGAAGAAATTTCAAGAGAAATCATCAAAAATATTCAAGGAGGAAACCACGATGGAATTACAGGAGGAATTCACGATGGAATTCATCAATTCCATTCCACTTAGGTAACGAGTCGGGACTGCCTAAAAGAATTTTTTACCTAAATTAATTCATAACCTGAACGGATTCAGTTCATTACCTAAATGGATTTGAAGATTCAAAGAAGTTGAGGAAGTTTGAGTGACATGGAGATTTAAAGGGGGCCATGCAGGGTTTCGGAGGGATTTCATGGAAGTTTCAGGTAATGAGGAGCGAGGTGTCAGAGGCTTTGCACGGGGGGGGCTTCTGGGGTATTTTCGGGGAGTTTCGAAGGTTCTCAGTTGCGTTACATGGGATCCGATGGGGTTTTAAGGGGATTTCGAGTGCATTTCAGAAAACTTCAAAAGATTTTAATCGAGTTTTGGAGGCGTTACTCAGGCGTTACGAAGGCGATTTAGGGGGGTTTCTGAGGGTTTAAGGTGCGTTACATGGGGTCCGAGGGGATTTTAGGTGGATTCCGAAAGCATTTCAGACAGCTGCAGATGTTTTTGGCTTCAGAGGTGTTACTCAGGCGCTACGAAGGTGTTTTGGGGGATTTCTGAGAGTCTCAGATGCGTTACATGGGGTCCGAGGGGTTTTAGGGGAATTTCGAAGGCTTTAGAGAATTTTTGGTGAGTTTCAGAGGCGTTTTGGGGGGTTTCAGAGAGTATCAAGTGTCCGAGGGGGTTTTAGGGGGATTTCGGGGGCGTTTTAGGAGGCTTCAGAGGATTTTTGACGGGTTTCAGAGGCGTTACGCTGGAGTTTTCGGGGGTTTCGGAGGGTCTCAGAAGTGTTACAGAGAACTTTGAGGGGGGTTAAGGGGGCCTACTGTTTCTGAAAATACATTTTGGATCACAGCTCTTAAGTAAGCTTTAGGGAGTCCGTGGGGTTTTAAAGTGTTGCTTAAACGTTTCAGGTTGTTTCAGAACGTGTTGAATCTCACGTTCCAGACTGTTTACGATTGTAGATCCGTTGACCTATATTCAAGGGAGCTCTAAGAGATTCTCAAACAAACTTTGAACTTACCACTTGTCAGCACAAAGTTGCATGAGGCTACACCGTCCTTTTTAATAGGCGCTGTCGGCCACATAAGGATTAAGCGCACAAGTTATGCATGTAGATTCGTTGACTTATGCTCAAGAAAGTTCTTAGGGAACCGTAAACAGTCCCAAACCAACCCCATCCCCATTAATTGCTTCCCCCTGAGCACGCCTTGAACTCCCCTTAACTCCACTTGCAACTTAATTCCCTTAAACCAACCTTATCCCTAATCTAAAACACTCCAACTGCTCTGAACACAATTAGATTCCATTTAGGTAAAGTTACCTGAATGGAGAGACCTAAATAGATTTTACCTATATGGATTCGACCTAAATGGAGGTTTGAGTGTATCAGTATGAATCCCCGAAAGAATTTCAGGAGGAATCCACCAATGAAGTCTAGGAGGAAACTCCGAAAGAAAATCTAGAAAGAATCGCCAAAGGAATTCCAAGAGAAATTCCTTAAGGAATTCTAGGAGGAATCATCGATGAAATTACAGGAGCAATCCCTGCACTGCCGTTCTACGCCTGATTGTCATATTATGTTATATGGGAATCCCACATAACATGGGACAATCGGGCGTAGAACAGTAGTGCAGGAGATTTCCGAGGGATATCCGGTAGGTATCTCAGAAGGATTTCTAATCGGAATCTTCGAAGGATTTTCAGCGGAATCTCCCAAAGGGAACATTTTCGGGTAGAGGGAGAGATTTGCAGGAGGTATCCCTTAAAGCATTCCTGGAGGAAATCCTGAAGGAATGCTTGTAGAAACTCCATGAAAGATCCCTCAAGAATACCTCTTGAGCTACCCGTGCACCTGGAGCTCGGTTATCTCCCGCCCCCTGGTGCCTAGGAAAGAATCCTAAGCTCCCAACTGAACACCACTATAGATGCATAGCACCTGAAGTAAGTTTGCCCCGAGATACCCTACATCGCGAGTATGCTAGCTCATAGACCGCGGCCAAGGAGGTAGATTTCGCGAAATTAAACGGTTTGTGTCGCAATATGAATATGCAATGCATGCATGCTGTTGGCTGCTGCCGCGCCGCCGTTCATGCTTACACGGGGCATGCATAAATTCCTTATATTAAGTGGTTTGATCTGGTCAGGTGGGATTGCTCCACCAGCCACCAGCCAACCAGCAAGTCATGAGGGTTTCCTAGCAAGAATGTTGCGCTTGTTATTCAAGCTCAGGTGGTAGATGAGGATCTGTTGTATGGAATCCAGTAATATGCGGGTCGTCAGGTGCTCTATGCTGGTGCCAAGGCTGGTGCTTGTTTTGATCCAGCTGCTAGCCAATAATGACAAAATTGGGTTAGCAAAGTCGACCGGATTCGGCTCCCACCGCTTTTCTCGCTCGACTCGACAACGACGACGTCGACGGGGACATCGCGCGAGGAACATGTCCAAATGCAATAAAATCCACTCGGAGCACAGTTGTAAAAACGGCCACAACATTTAGGGACCGTTTATTACTGGACCATAACCGAGAGACGAGAGGACGACGCGACGGTGCGACCTGCAATCTCTTCTTATTGGTACAAGAAAATTTGCATGTTCTCATGCCGGTGCAATTCCTGCCCTAGTGTCTTCCCACCACCGCGCGCCATCGGCCATCCGGTCAGCTTCATTTTCATCTTGGGGTGGCCCCATCGGAACGACAACTTTATTTCTGCTAATTCAGCGAGTGCAACACACGCAAAAACACTGCACGACATGTTTGCCAGTGCAATAAACGATGATAAAATATGACTGGAGCAGTGATGCCAGGTTTTCTAGAACAACCCAACTAACAATGTCATGTTAAATAGATTCGAAAATGTTACAGAACCTCCATAAAACCAAAATAAATTCTTTAAGGCTTTAACACGGTTCTCAGAACCTCTCTGAGACTAAATGGACTTCAAATTGTTATGTTGAAACAGAATGGAATTCCCTTTGGAATCCAGATGTTTGGCAATACTCCGAAAACATTTTGGATATCATTGGGTCGTCGTCGTCGTCGTCGCCGTCATGAAATCAACCGACAACGTCGAAGAATACGACGACTCTCTGCGCTGTCCCACACAGAAATCGATCCGGCCGGGAGGCCCACGTCGTCATCGAATCGTGTTCTGGTGCGTTTTGCGGTTATTGCTATTCCACCATCTCCACGTCGTCATAATCATCCTCCCCTGGAAACCAACGCATCGTATCAAAACGTCCTCGTCGTCATTGTGACATAAAAATGATTTTTACGAGTGCGGTCAGTAAATGGCATCGTCGACGACGTCGACGACTAGGAAGGAAGCCCAGCAAACTTTGGTCAGACGGATACCTCACCGAAAAAACATCCATTGAGACAATCCCTGCGGGATTGTGCATAGAAGCATAACCTTCTCGGCCGCTGCGCTGGCTGAATGCGCTTGGATTTCCGGGCCAAAATTGAACAAACATCACTCCACATCGTCATCGTAGTCGTCGTCGTCGTCGTCGTCGTCGTTGTCGGCCAGCGAACGAGACCTGTGGTCGTTGATGATGCGTCCATCCACTGGCTGGCTATGTCTACGCGCCGAAACGAGAAGAGAGTCATTGCTGTTCTGCGGTTAGCGATTTGATGGTTTTTGAGCTTCCTTATGGAAGACGATATGGTTTTATGGCGTTTTTTTTCGGCTCGGTTTGTGGCGGTGATGGTAGCGCACTTGCACTTGGAAGATTGTTTCCGAAATTGAATTGTTTTTCTCGGGGCCGAACAAACGCGATGGATTTTTATGCAAACACACTACTGCACTAGGGATGAGATGTTGCCTTTATCTCTGAGCGTTTGGTTTCAACGCATGGCTGCATTCGAACGGATGCAATTGCTTTCCGGTTTTTACAGGAAAAAAACTTGAATTTGATTACTTCAGAGAATAAGGCAGGAAAAGTAAATTTTGTTGATGGTTCCATTCTTCAAATTCTATAGTTTTTTTTTTTCTTAGCCATGAGGGAAAATCTGCCCAACAGACACCTGAACAGGAAGGTCTCCGCCCACTTAACACATTCCCATTAACGGCACAAATTTCCTAAATGGAGGACAACGTGCCTCTGGAGCCGGCCTACTGATACCTAAAACACATTCCCGTGGTCGCCAAACCCCACGTCTCTCCAGAACCACTCAAAAGGCATTGCTTCAGAGAAGGGATAGTGTATGTATATCGCACCCTCAAGGTATGCTGCGTACCCTGCAGCAAAGAACATCGATGACTCGCTTTGGAGAGTCCACCTGACCAGAGAGCATGCTGACGCTTAACCAGTTTCCCGAGTGGTCCTCACCATTCCCTTTGTCCTCGGAAGGCAGATAGGGTTAACCATCACGCCCGCGCCCAACTGTTTTGCAAGCATCAGGAACTGATGCTTACGTGCAACACGATCTGACCTGCTGAAGGCAAGGGTATTACTACCCTTCAGGACCTATCAGCAGTACTAGGAGGTTGTAGACAATAGGGTCTCCAGCTTACCGGGGACCCCTTTCCAACCGCGAGCTCGGGTACAACCCAATAGACTGACGGACGCCACGATAGCAACGATACCAGGATGTTCTCTCCCTCCGTGATCATTTAAATGCTGTAAGGGTCCATTTCGATCGCAGAGCACCGGTATGACCTACAAAGCCGACTCCGAACCCCTGCACCACCTCTTGTATCGCATCTGAACTAACCATTCTCCAAGTCCTCGCGCCACCTTCTTCGTAGCTCCAAGGCGATGTGGGTGACAGCCGTTGAAACGGCATTCCAGCTAAACTCATCCCTACACATCCTCTAAACAAGATTGTCCGGGTTGTGTCCTTCCCGCATGTGGCAAGCATGCGGTCACGGGTGCGAAAACGCGAGAACACTAAAAAACGTGCCGCCGTTTCCTCTAAACCATTATTGCACACTGGGCATTCGGGAGAATCCGCATGCCCGAAACGGTGTAGATACTGTCGAAAGAGCGCATTGGCAATAGCAGACCAGCTGGCGTTATTAAACGCATTCCTTACATCCAGAGTCACTACCGCGCAGTAGTGAATTCCCCTCCTTTAAGGCTCGAGTGCTTTCTCGGCGGTTTTTGTAACCGACAAGATAGCGTCTACGGTGGACCTCCCCTTCCGGAAGCCGTACTGGTTACTCAAAAGACCATTTTCGCCCTCGGTAAACCTCAACATTCTATTGAGCATGATCTTTTCGAGCACCTTCCCCGCCGTGTCTATTGGTCTATATGCTGACGGGTCTTCGGGTGGTTTCCCCGCCTTTGGCAATACAACCAGGCGCTGCCTCTTCCAAGCTTCTGGGAAAACTCCCTCGTCCAGGCGTATCTGCATAGCAGACCTGAACATCTCGGGAGCCTCTGCAATAGCTACTTTTAAGGCCAGGTTCGGATCTCCGTCCGGACCTGGGGCCTTACCTACGCTAAGGGACTTTGCTATCCCCGCAAGTTCCACTTCGGTGACCCTCTCCTCATCGCCAGCCCCAGTCCCCGGCTGTCCTACGAAATAGCCTCCTTTCGGAGTAGAATCATGAAGCGGAAAAAGCCCCTCGATGATCCCCTCCAACATCTGTGGAGATTGCTCTATAGGAGCCATTATACCTCTCGTCTTGCAGTCTTTTTTGCTTGCCCTTACGGTCTTCAGCGCGACTTTAGCAGCGGCGAACACCACCCGCCGTTCTCTCTTCCTCAGCCCGTGCATCCGCTGCCTAGAGCGTAAACAGGTGCGGCACAGGTCCGCTATCGCTTGAGTCCACCATAAGGCCGGTGATCTTCCATTTCTAGGGTGGACTTGCCCAGACATGGTCGTGTCACACGCACGCGAGAGCACCGCTTAAACCAAGTAGGTTGCGCTCACGGAATACCCCTTCGTCGAAATATGATGTCTTCCACCTGCGAGGACTCGGCCTTGGCCTAGCCGCCTCTTCCTTTACGCGCTGTCTACTGTTGTTGTTGTAGTCGATACTGTAGCGAATCGAAAGGTGATCGCTGTGAGTGTAGCTATCGTCTACTCTCCAGTTCGAACGAACTAATACAGTCCACGGCCCAAACATTGAAGTCACGTGCTATTAAAACCGGCCTTCCCCCTGTTAGCAAGGTCGTCATACAGTCCAACATCTGCGTGAACTGCTCGATCGACCACCGCGGAGGCGCATAACAACTACAGAAGAAGACCCCGTTTACTTTTGGCGACCACGAAGCCCTCATAGGTACTAGACACCAATTCCAGGACGGGATAGTTACACATCGTACATTTCACCGTCATTTTTCGTCAGTTGCTGAGCCGCGTCACAATAGTTCAGGTTCAGCTGTGTTACTGCACTGTGATTTGTTCACTGCGGCTTTCTTGAAGGCCAGGCACTTTGGACCACTCGTTGGATGCCTGTTGTTCACGGATTTCCCGGTACAGATCAGACAAGAGTGTGTGGACTCTTGCAGCCTTGTGCGTTACGGCGCCGCATCTCCTGCACAGCTTGCCTTTGCAGTCCCATGACTTGTGTCCTGTTTCCAGGCACCTGAAGAAACCTCCGGTGGCTCATGCAATGTCAGATTGCATACTGACCAGCCCACCTTCAGTTTCCTTACTTTATTGGAGTTATTTGCGTCCGCCACAGGTAGCTGTACCAAGGCTAGTTGTGTCCCTGCCGGGCCCATCCATAGCCGAACGGCTGTGGTGGCCACCTGCACCTCGCATTACACAAGAGTCTATTTACGAAGAAGAGGAGGAAGCTGCTGATGATGCGCTGGAGGTACTGGAAGAAGAACAATCGGACGGCGAATTCAAGAGCTTTGTAGAGGAACCGATCGGCGCCGCACTAAGTGGCGTTTGGTCAATCTGGCTGGCCATAAGTCAGTTTTCAAAGTCGTATTGTGAAAATGTGTACTGAATATGACACATGAATAGTTGTGGAATAATGCCCTATATTTGATTTTCCATCAAACAAACCTATACAAAGTCTGATTTAGGTCAAAGCTAGGTTTAAGGAACTTTACAATTTTCGACAAAAGCTTGTCTCTGGCCGTTTGGTTATGTTTTTCAATTTTCTAATCGCAACTCGGGGGCCCATATAGCCGAGGCGGTAAACGCACGGGTATTCAGCATGACCATGCTGAGGGTGACGGGTTCGATTCCCGGTCGGTCCAGGATCTTTTCGTAAAGAAATTTCCTTGACTTCCTTGGGCAAAGAGTATCTTCGTGCCTACCACACAATATACACATGCAAAATGGTCATTGGCGGAGGAAGCTCTCAGTTAAAAACTGTGGAAGTGCTCATTGAGCACTAAGCTGAGAAGCAGGCTTTGTCCCAGTGAGGACGTTACGCCAAAAAGAGGAGAGAGAGGAGAGGAGAGAACCGCAATTGACAAAACACACTACAAATATTGTAACGAGGTGACAGAACAATTCATATCTGCAAAATTTGTATAGTTTTATACTTTGGGGCTCCCTCAGGTGAAAACAAACAAAGAAACCTCTGCAATTTTTGATTGCTGGCGATTGCTGGATCGAGATTACCTATAAAACAAGCATTTACATCATTCAGAAGATCAAAAAATCAAGCTGCGTAAAAGTGCGTACTTTTGAGTAACCAACGTTTTTCTGTATGAAAGCTATTGAAGAAATTGTAATTTCAGGGTCATGGCATACTTTAAGGCGTTTTACAGTCTATGGGAAAGCCGTCTGATTTTTTGTAAATTTAGCTCTATTTTATCAAATCCCATTCAGTTAAGCGTTTCAAGGCCATATTTTGATTCAATTTTATTTGATTTAACATTAATAAGATTCACATAATTGAAAAATGATTAAATGTGATTGCAGGCCAGGTTGGCACGGTAAAGGCTGGGTAGTGGGTATGCTGCATAATTCAGATCCCATTGTGATCCACTAGCCTCTGCCCAGCAACTCCTATCCCTACCACCACGCGGTACCGGCCGGAAACTATGAGCAACCTTAGGAAAGATCGGGTAACCAACCCCGGTGGGAACTTTGGTCGTAGGCTGACAGGGAAGGGGGGGGGGGTTTGCTTCGGCAAACCTGAGCGTCTGTTCTCCAGGAGGAGCGGCTCACAACAGCGTCTGATCCCCATGTTAGGGGCGGCTGATCTACGTCCAAGTGCCAGGGAAGGACTCTAAGCTCAACTGTGCACTATGGTCCTCCGGAAAGTAGGGGGTTGGTGTCAGGCCCTACGAGCCAGCCGTAAAAAACTATTGTAACGGAAAATCAGCAACAGAATAATACGAACCGAGACCAACGGCAACGACCCTAGCGAACAAAAAGGACTTGTGTTTGGAAACTGCCGATCTCTTAACTTCATTGGGAGCACCCGCATACTCGCCGATATACTGAAGGACCGCGGGTTCGGAATCGTAGCGCTGCAGGAGGTGTGTTGGACATGATCTATGGTGCGAACGTTTAGAGATAATCATACCATCTACCAGAGCTGCGGCAACACACGTGAGTTGGGAACAGCTTTTATAGTGATGGGCGACATGCAGAGGCGCGTGATCGCTTGGTGGCCGATCGACGAAAGAATGTGCAGGTTGAGGATCAAGGGCCCATTCTTCAACATCCGCATAATAAACGTGCACAGTCCTCACTCCGGAAGCACTGATGATGACAAAGACGCATTTTACGCGCAGCACGAACGCGAGTACGACCGCTGCCCAAACCACGACGTCAAGGTCATCATAGGAGATCTAAACGCTCAGGTAGGCCAGGAGGAGGAATTCAGACCGACGATTGGAGTTCAGCGCCCACCAGCTGACGAACGAAAATGGCCTACGCCTCATCAACTTCGCCGCCTCCAAGAACATGGCCATTCATAGCACCTTCTTCCAGTACAGTCTCCCGTATGGTTACACCTGGAGATCACCACAACAAACGGAATCGCAAAACGACCACGTTCTGATTGATGGACGGCACTTCTCCGACATTATCGACGTCAGGACCTATCGTGGCGCTAATATCGACTCTGATCACTACCTGGTGATGGTTGAACTGCGCCCAAAACTCTCCGTTAATAACAATGTACAGTACCGGCAGCCGCCCAAAATCTCGAGGCAGCGTTGCCGGACGAGGGTGTGCTCGATGTGGCCCCTCTAGAGGACTGCTGGAGTACAGTCGAAACAGCCATCAACAACGCAGTTGAGTGCACCATCGGGTACGTGGAACGGAGTGTACGAAACGATTGGTTCGACGAGGAGTGCAGAGCGGTTCTGGAGGAGAAGGACGCAGCGCGGGCGGTAATGCTGCAGCATGGAACCCGACAGAATGTGGATCGATACAGACAGAAGCGGAAGCAGCAGACCCGTCTCTTCCGGAAGAAAAAGCGCCGTCTGGAAGAAGCGGAGTGCAAGGAAATGGAACTGCTGTGCCGTTCCCAAGAAACACGGAAGTTCTATCAGAAGCTCAACACATCCCGCAACGGCTTCGTGCCGCGAGCCGAAATATGCAGGGATAAAGACGGAGGCCTCTTGACGGACGGACGTGAGGTGATCGAAAGGTGGAAGCAGCACTTCGATCAGCACCTGAACGGCGTGGAGAACGTAGGCACGGGATCCCACGGCAACGGAGGAAACGACGACGCCAGTGCAGCGGAGGACGGAAATGAACCAACTCCCACGCTGAGGGAAGTGAAGGATGCCATTCACCAGCTCAAAACCAACAAAGCAGCTGGTAAGGATGGTATCGCAGCTGAACTCATCAAGATGGGCCCAGAAAACTGTCCAACTTGGCCAACTGTCTGCATCGGCTGATAGTCAGGATCTGGGAAACCGAACAGCTACCGGAGGAGTGGAAGGAAGGGGTAATCTGCCCCATTCACAAGAAAGGCGACCATTTGGAATGTGAGAACTTCAGGGCGATCACTATTTTGAATGCTGCCTACAAAGTGCTATCCCAGATCATCTTCCGTCGTCTGTCACCTAAAACAAATGAGTTCGTGGGAAGTTATCAAGCCGGCTTCATCGACGGCCGGTCGACAACGGACCAGATCTTTACCGTACGGCAAATCCTCCAGAAATGCCGTGAATACCAGGTCCCAACGCACCACCTGTTCATCGATTTCAAACGGCATACGATAGTATCGACCACGCAGAGCTATGGAGAATCATGGACGAAAACGGCTTTCCTGGGAAGCTGACTAGACTGATTAAAGCAACGATGGACGGTGTGCAAAACTGCGTAAGGGTTTCGGGTGAACTATCTAGTTCATTCGAATCTCGCCGGGGACTGCGACAAGTTGATGGACTCTCATGCCTACTCTTCAACATCGCTCTGGAAGGTGTGATGCGACGAGCCGGGCTCAACAGCCGGGGAACGATTTTCAATTTGTGTGCTTTGCGGACGACATGGACATTATTGCCAGAACATTTGGAACGGTGGCAGAGCTGTACACCCGCCTAAAACGCGAAGCAGCAAAGGTCGGACTGGTGGTGAATGCCTCAAAAACAAAATACATGCTGGTAGGCGGAACCGAAAACGACCGGATCCGTCTGGGTAGTAATGTTACGATAGACGGGGATACTTTCGAGGTGGTGGAGGAATTCGTCTACCTCGGATCCTTACTGACGGCTGACAACAACGTGAGCCGTGAAATTCGGAGGCGCATCATCAGCGGAAGTCGGGCCTACTACGGGCTCCAGAAGAAACTGCGGTCGAAAAAGATTCACCCACGCATCAAATGCACCATGTACAAAACGCTAATAAGACCGGTAATCCTCTACGGGCACGAGACATGGACCATGCTCGAGGAGGACCTGCAAGCACTCGGAGTTTTCGAGCGACGCGTGCTAAGGACGATCTTCGGTGGTGTGCAGGAAAACGGTGTGGCACGGAGAAGAATGAACCACGAACTCGCTGCACTTTACGGCGAACCCAGCATCCAGAAGGTGGCCAAAGCCGGAAGGATACGGTGGGCAGGGCATGTTGCAAGAATGCCGGACAACAACCCTGCAAAGCTGGTGCAACTGATCCGGTTGGCACAAGAAGGCGTGGAGCGCAGAGAGCACGATGGGCGGACCAGGTGGAGCGTGACTTGGCGAGCATCGGTCGCGACCGAGGATGGAGAGCGGCAGCCACGAACCGTGTATTATGGAGAAATATTGTTGATTCAGTTTTATCTTGAATTTGATGTAATACTAAATAAATGAATGAACATTATCGCTTGTATTCCAGTAGGTTTCTAGACTACTGTTGACCCCATACTCCGATCTTTAACTACTTTAATTACACTGAAAAAGGAAAAAAAGAGAGAAAGAAAGAAGAACACAAGTAATACAAACACAGACAAATAATGATACAAACAATTTAGTAATACAAAATCAAATATTTAATCGTATATATAAAATAAGTATATTTTAAGTATATTTTAATTTGATGTATTGGAAAAGAAGAAGAAGTAAAATAGAACGAACAAAAAGTAATAATAAAAAAGCGAGACTTAACTTTTGCAGTGTGTTACTTGCCAAGGTAGGAGCTTTTTTACCATTGCCTCCCCTTACGACTCTGCTTATATGTGGTGTTAGCACGCCACCGACGACGTTGTGAGTGTGATCATCTCACCAAAATTATAGTGCACACAAGTAATTCCCCATATAGCCGAGGCGGTAAACGCACGGGTATTCAGCATGACCATGCTGAGGGTGACGGGTTCGATTCCCGGTCGGTCCAGGATCTTTTCGTAAAAGGAAATTTCCTTGACTTCCTTGGGCATAGAGTATCTTCGTGCCTGCCACACGATATACGCATGCAAAATGGTCATTGGCAGAGGAAGCTCTCAGTTAATAACTGTGGAAGTGCTCCTCTCTCCTCTTCTTGGCGTAACGTCCTCACTGGACAAAGCCTGCTTCTCAGCTTAGTGTTCATAGAACACTAAGCTGAGAAGCAGGCTTTGTCCCAATGAGGACGTTACGCCAAGAGGAGAGGGGAGAGAAAAGTAATTCCATTCGCGACTGCCGCCGCCCACTGGTAATTTACTGAATGCCGTAGGTTGTGAAGCATACAAATAGTAGTCACACCACTGTTATCTACTGTAATTAAACATATACGGTTCTGGTATTTGTTAATGTTACAATAACCTGACTTTATTTTTATTTGACAGTAGATCAAACGTGATTTACAACATCCCATGTGCTAACTGCTCCGCGTGCTACGTAGGCATGACATCAAACAAACTACAAACGAGGATCTCCAGTCACCGCTCCTGTTCCAACCGGCTGGAAAACATGTGGGACCAAAGGAAGACGACGGAGGACGTGGAGGTAGCGCAGCTACGAGAACGAACAGCGCTGCTAGATCACTCGGCCGCCAACCGCCATGTCTTCGCTTTCGATCGTACACGAATCGTGGATGCTAGTCTTAAGAAGCAAAACTTACACATACTAGAAACATGTCATATTATAAACACACCGAACACAGTGAACAAGCGCACCGATACAGACAATCTGAGCAATACGTACGCCGGCGTACTACACACTTTAAAAAACAATACACGAAGCCAGGCCGTCCAACAGGCAAACGAATCGGTACAACAAGAGTTAACACAAACAGAGTAAAAGTGGCGCCAAAACGGGCAACTGCATCGCTGTTCTGCGACCCGGATAGTTTTTTCGGATATTTTTCGGATATTTTATCCCATCCATCCGCCGGCGGCGGCAGAGTAAGTAAAACCAGACCGAAAGTTTACTTGCGCAGCATGCTTGCCTGGTACTCATGTGAATTCTTGTAGCGATACGTTACGTCTGGGACAAATGTGGCCTATGCTGTGGGCTCATACTGACGACAAAACGGAGCATAGTTAGTGAGTAGCATAAACACAAACATAAACACAACATAAATCGAACCATTGTCCACAGATTCCCAGAAGAAGGCGCAATATAGCGACCGAAACGTCGGATGATAGCTTAAAAATCCGTTTTTGAGTTATTCCTCCAAAGACTGAACGCCATTCCCCTTCCAACATAATCACCAACAGTCGAAATTACAGAATTTGTTTCGATGCAGTTTTCAGGAAGTTTTCCAGACATTTTCCCAAAAGTTAATCTTAAATTTTTTCCAGAAATTTCTCCAAGCACTCCATTACAAAATCTTCCTTGAATTCCTTAAGAATGACATTCAGGGATGCTTGCAGAAATATCCTGGGAATTCTTAAAAAAAATCGTCCAGGGATTGATTTTGAAAATTTGTCTAGCGACTTCTTAAATTTGTTCAAAGATTGTTTCAGAAATTTGTGCTTGAGTTGCTCAAAAATGTCCCCAAAAGTCTGATGTCCGGCCATTTGGCGAATGCCGTTTGGCCGAATGTCGTTTGGCTGAACACCATTTGGTCGAATGCCATTTGGCCGAAAGGGTCGTTTGGCCGAATGTCGTTTGGCCCAATTATTATTAAAAGGATTTGGAGGCGTGGGCAAACTCTGGATAACATTCTAGCTGCCAATATGATCAAAGGATTAGTTGGCGTTGAAACTGGGAATATTTTTGTCAGAGATTTTTCCTTCTTTGAATCAAAGGCTGTTCGTTCGAGCAATACTGATATAGGCAACAGTGGCAAGATCACTTAAGTTTATCATCTTTTTCGGCCAAACGGCGATCGGCCAAATGGCGTTCGGCCAAATGGCGTTCGGCCAAATGGCGTTCGGCCAAATGACCCGGAATCCTCTATACAGTTATCTTCAGAAGTTCCGCTGGTTTTTTTTTCTAAAAATTCTCAAAATTAAAAGAAAAATCAACAAAATAATGAGATTTTTTTTATAGATTTCCTTAGAAAATCTTCCATGGGTTTCTATAGAAATTTCTACTTGGATTTCTTCAACAAACCGTTCGTTTCAAAAATCATCCAAAAATTCCTTTTGAAATTTCTGCACAGTTTCCCATAAAAGTTTATTTTCTAACAATTTCCATAAAAAATATTCTGGGATTCTTTCTTAAAATTTTCCAAGAATTACTTTAGAAATTTATCTGGGAATTCTGAAGTTTATCTTGATATACTTCCAGAAATTTCTCCAATAACTTCTTCGGAAAATCTTTCGTGGATGGCTTCCAAAATTGCTGCGTTTATACATTTACCAATACTTCAAGTTAGTTTTTCGAGGTATTCCTTCAGAACTTTTTCAGAGATTTCTTTTTGGATTCTTTTGGAATTTACTCTAGTGGCTTCTCTAGGAATTCCGTTCAGGAGATCCTTCAGGATTTTCTCCATGGATTTCGAAAGAATGTCTTAAGGAATTTCTTCAAAGAATGCTCCAGAGATACTCGCACGACTTTTGGTAGTTTAATTAGCATTCCTCTAGGAATACCTGCAGATATGTATACTGAGATTCCCTCATAAATTTCTCTGGATATTCCTTTATTTATCTTCTCATAATTTTTTTCAGGATTTTCTTCAAGGATATTTTTTAGATATTTCCACTCGGATTTCTTAGCAACTATTTTTCAAGAGTTTCTATATGAATTTCTATGGAATTGTTTAGGTTATTCTTACATGGATTTTCAAAGACGTTTATCCATTTGTTTCTCCAGATATTCCTACAGGGAATTTTTTTTTTTCAAAAATTCTTCCTGAGTTTTCTATTGAATTTGACAAGCGATTTCATCGTAATTTTTATCACGGATTCATTTGAAGATTCTTCCAGAAATCCATTCAAAAATTCCACAAGAAATTCTGTCTGACATTTTTCCAGAGGCATACAGATTCCTTCAGAAATATGTTCAGAGACCACTTCAGTATTCTAAGGATTTCTACAGAAATTTTAGCAAAAACCAAAAATTCTTCCAAGAACTTTTTGATTTCTATTTTATGACCAAACTTATCAAGATCCTCCAGAAAGGATTGCGTCAGTTTTGTCTAAGAGTCAGAGATTAGTCCCAAATTTTTGTGCTTTGGTAACGGACAAGAAGGATGCAACCCTCATAACAGCGATCCAGGGCTGTACCACCTACGAATTTGTGCGACTTGCTTAATGCTAATGCTAATACTTATCAAGATCCTCCAGAAATTAGCTGAGGAATTCCTTGAGTTATGATATGCTTGATATTTTTTTCGGAAACTATGCAGAGTACATCGCATATTGTATGTGATGATCAGGATTGCAATTTTGACCTTTTACAATGGCATTCTAAACAGTCACATTTACGGTTAATCCTGAAGCAGCTGATGCTTAAACTTAAGTTCAATTTTCTTAGATCCCAAAGCTCTCCATTATGTCGTCTATTTATCGTCAATTTCTCGGGCGCAACTCACCAAATCGGATTACCGATACTGACTGCTCTCGGTACTGGGCACCGTTTGGCTTCCACGCGCAAACTGATTCCATTTATTGAAAGCCTCCGACTTTACTAAAACAAGCACCGCACCATTCCGTTATTGATGACAGATAATCCTATCATCGCTAATGCTTTCCTTGTGAAGTCGTGGTCGGTTGCCCAACCGACCGAGATCCGTCACACGAACATAGCTCACAAAACCTGAGCCATGCCACTGAACCGCGGCGGCGTCCATTTATCTTCCCAATAAGGACACACAGTCCCCATCGGTCTTTCTGCTGCACCCCGATACCTGTGTCTCTCACCCCCTTCTGAAAGACACAAGCGCTCTCTGGAATAGCAGAACTTGATTACGCATTAATTATCATTAATTTCACTTCGTCCGGAGAGGGACAATCCCAGCAGAGCTGCTCGAGAGCTCGGTCCCCCATCTCACGATGATCAATGTCCTGCTCATAAGCGCAATCGGAGCGCTCCTTCTCTCGCTATCGGACCGACCGTCTTCAGCGCTAGATTATGAATCGATACATCGGAAAACAATCAGATCATTACCTACCTGTGTCCCCCAGCAGGACCATGTGCCTGCGTGCGACGACGACCGATGGCCGGTGTGTGCGGAATGCGGAGACTAATCCAATAATCTGGCTTCTAATCATAAAATATTGCGCTTCGCTTTGGTCAGCATAAATCACTCTTCGAAAAGTGGACGGGTGGTGGTGGCGTGAGTCTCTAAGGTAGGTACATTTCCCGGCCGATCACCATGACGGCCGGCACGGCACGGCGACGAACCGAGAGAGTTCCCATGGTAGCTGGAGCCTAGCTAGCTCTTGGCCCCCGTAGCAGCCAGCGCTACAAATCTCCTCGGACAGTCTTCCGATATGATTTATCACTCATTAGTATGCCGTCGTACGTTTGAGGCTTTGGAGCTAGCAGCACAGGCAGAGCCTTCGGGCGAAGAGTGGTGGCGCATTCGGAACCAGAAAATTAATAAGAAAGGTTGAATGAGGTAGTAATTGCCACCCGAGCACAAATGGTAGCCGGGTCGGTGGGGTTTTGTTGGTTTAGGGTTTAAGGGAAACGTGGCGAATGGTTTTCGCATTGTTCGGTAATTTGTCACTGGAAAATCTTGATATATTGCACTTTCGGATATGTGTGGAATGTTTAGCGACTCGAATCAGTTTTACGGCATACTGGACAAAGCAACAAGTCGGTTTCACTCGATTTCCTTTTATTTCATGAAACAAGAGGTTCATGATACTAAGTGATTGTCTTTTTGTCTTCTGGTCTTCTGGTCAACAAGCCTTCAAGTTTTCTGCTCTTTTGGTCATTTGGTCTTCTGGTCCTCTGAACTTACAGCTTCCTGGTTTTCTAGTCTTCTGGTATTCTGCTCTTTTGGTCTACTGATCTTCTCTTTTTCTGGTGTTTTGGCCTTCTGATCTTCTAAACTTCTGGGCTTTTGGTCTTTTGATCTTTTCTTCTTCTGGTTCTCTGGACTTCTGGTTTTCTGGTTTTCTGGTCTTCTGGTTGTAACCGTTCGCCGAATTCGCTCGAGAGATTTTGAAACGCGGTGGCTTTTGCGCCACTCTCGCGAACGAGAGACCACCGGTTCATTTTCAAGTTTGCCCGACTAAAGTGACGACTCTCATCTCAAGGGCTTTCTCGAACGGCCGATGGCTGAAATGAAATCCCTAAACGCATCAAATCTACTATACAAAACGAAGGAACTGAACAATAACGGAAACTTACATAACAAAACGGAGTTGAAAACAACAAAACTAATAAATGTCGCTGAAGTGAATTTATTTAACGGTTCTTTGAACGAAAATAGAAGTAACAAAATAACACAATACAAACAAGAAAAACAAAGCAATGGAATTCATTCTAAATGTATATTATTTTCACAAATATGCTCGTCAAGTGTGTGTGTGTGTATGTGTGTGTGTGTGATCATGGCCATGAGTGACATACCTGCGCAGGTTTTGTTCGTCGACGGTGGTTTCTCCTGGCCAATCGTCGACGTCGGTTCGCTCTCCAAAACGTTCGCCGGTTTAAAGGTGCGGAGGGGGAGTGTCGGCGGTCCGGTACTCTGCCCGATCGTACGTAAACTGTACGCAGGTAGGCCGGACGTGATCCCTACTCCGTTTGGCTGCCAGTTTTGGCGGGCGAGGAGCAGCGGAAATGGCTTAAAGCCCAAAGTAAAAAGCGTCTCTTGGACGCTAAGGTCCAGGGACGAAACACAGAGTTAAAACAATATACACTAAAACGAATTCAAATTCACAATTACCTTTTATACAATAAACTAACGCACAGGGAACAGAGTGTCTGCCCCTGGCGACAAAATCCAAAAAATAGTTCACTAAACAACGAAAACAAAGACAATTTACATTAAATTCACTTCAAACAACACTGAATTGCTAAATTACAACACTACACACCTTCACAAACTACAAAAGTGGCAGAAGGTCGCCGAAGCTCACTTCTGTTCACCAGCCGACTCAAACTGAAAGTGATGGAGTAAGTCGAAATCTCTAGTCAAGTAAATTTCCTGCTATTGAAGCAGTCGTCTATTCAATTTACAAACTATTATATACAAGTGCGCCAAATTTAAATCGCACATGGCGCAAAAACTTTTTAACGCCATCGAAAAAGTCCTATAAGATACGTAACATGAATCGTCATTAGCTTAGCCTAGACACAAACCATATATGAAACGGATAATCTATACTAAATGAAACGGTTCAAACTCTAAGGCAAATTCAACGAATCTAATTCAAATGAGATTTTACTTGAAAAGATAAAAACGTCAAAAGCTACAAATTAACTAAAATAGTAATAATTTAAAGAAACGAACTTTGAAATAGAAATTTAAAATAATAAAAAAAAAACAGATTTATCCAAATTTATCAAACTGAATTCAATCTTTATTTTACTTACAAAGATGAAAAACGTCAAAACGTTACATGGTCTTCTGCTCTTTTGGTCTTCTGGTCTTTTGGTCTTCTGGTCATCTGCTCTTCTGGTGTTCAGCTATTTGGGTCTTTGGTCTTCAGTCTTCTGGTCCTCTGAACTTATAGTTTTCTGGTTTTCTAGTCTTCTGGTATTCTGCTCTTTTGGTCTTCTGGTCTTCTCTTTTTCTGGTCTTTCGGTCTCCTGATCTTCTGGTCTTCTGATCTCATAGTCCCTAGCCTTCTGGTTTATTGGTCTTTTGGTCATTTCGTCTTCTGGTCCTCTGAACTTCTGGTTTCTGGTTTTCTAGTCTTCTGCTCTTTTTGGTCTTTTGGTCTTCTGGTCTTCTAGTCTTCTGGTCTTCTGGTCTTCTCGTCTTCTGGTCTTCTGGTCCTCTGGTCTTCTGGTCTTCTCGTCTTCTGGTCTTCTCGTCTTCTGGTCTTCTGGTCTTCTGGTCTTCTGGACTTCTGGTCTTCTGGTCTTCTGGTCTTCTGGTCTTCTGGTCTTCTGGTCTTCTGGTCTTCTGGTCTTCTGGTCTTCTGGTCTTCTGGTCTTCTGGTCTTCTGGTCTTCTGGTCTTCTGGTCTTCTGGTCTTCTGGTCTTCTGGTCTTCTGGTCTTCTGGTCTTCTGGTCTTCTGGTCTTCTGGTCTTCTGGTCTTCTGGTCTTCTGGTCTTCTGGTCTTCTGGTCTTCTGGTCTTCTGGTCTTCTGGTCTTCTGGTCTTCTGGTCTTCTGGTCTTCTGGGCTTCTGGTCTTCTGGTCTTCTGGTCTTCTGGTCTTCTGGTCTTCTGGTCTTCTGGTCTTCTGGTCTTCTGGTCTTCTGGTCTTCTGGTCTTCTGGTCTTCTGGTCTTCTGGTCTTCTGGTCTTCTGGTCTTCTGATCTTCTGGTCTTCTGGTCTTCTGGTCTTCTGGTCTTCTGGTCTTCTGGTCTTCTGGTCTTCTGGTCTTCTGGTCTTCTGGTCTTCTGGTCTTCTGGTCTTCTGGTCTTCTGGTCTTCTGGTCTTCTGGTCTTCTGGTCTTCTGGTTTTCTGGTCTTCTGGTCTTCTGGTCTTCTGGTCTTCTGGTTTTCTGTTCTTCTGGTCTTCTGGTCTTCTGGTCTTCTGGTCTTCTGGTCTTCTGGTCTTCTGGTCTTCTGGTCTTCTGGTCTTCTGATCTTCTGATCTTCTGATCCTCTGATCTTCTGGTCTTCTGGTCTTCTGGACTTCTGATCTTCTGATCTTCTGGTCTTCTGGTCTTCTGGTCTTCTGGTCTTCTGGTCTTCTGGTCTTCTGGTCTTCTGGTCTTCTGTTCTTCTGGTCTTCTGGTCTTCTGGTCTTCTGGTCTTCTGATCGTCTGGTCTTCTAGTCTTCTGGTCCTAAGGTCTTCTAGTCTTCTGGTCTTCTGGACTTCTGGTCTTCTGATCTTCTGATCTTCTGATCCTCTGATCTTCTGGTCTTCTGGACTTCTGATCTTCTGGTCTTCTGGTCTTCTGGTCTTCTGGTCTTCTGGTCTTCTGGTCTTCTGGTCTTCTGGTCTTCTGGTCTTCTGGTCTTCTGGTCTTCTGGTCTTCTGGTCTTCTGGTCTTCTGGTCTTCTGGTCTTCTGGTCTTCTGGTCTTCTGGTGTTCTGGTCTTTTGGTCTTCTGGTCTTCTGGTCTTCTGGTCTTCTGGTCTTCTGGTCTTCTGGTCTTCTGGTCTTCTGGTCTTCTGGTCTTCTGGTTTTCTGGTCTTCTGGTCTTCTGGTCTTCTGCTCTTCTGCTCTTCTGGTCTTCTGGTCTTCTGTTCTTCTGGTCTTCTGGTCTTCTGATCGTCTGGTCTTCTAGTCTTCTGGTCCTAAGGTCTTCTAGTCTTCTTGTCTTCTGGACTTCTGGTCTTCTGATCTTCTGATCTTCTGATCCTCTGATCTTCTGGTCTTCTGGTCTTCTGGACTTCTGATCTTCTGGTCTTCTGGTCTTCTGGTCTTCTGGTCTTCTGCTCTTCTGGTCTTCTGGTCTTCTGGTCTTCTGGTGTTCTGGTCTTCTGGTCTTCTGGTCTTCTGGTCTTCTGGTCTTCTGGTCTTCTGGTCTTCTGGTTTTCTGGTCTTCTGGTTTTCTGGTCTTCTGGTCTTCTGGTCTTCTGGTCTTCTGGTCTTCTGGTCTTCTCGTCTTCTGGTCTTCTGGTCTTCTGGTCTTCTGGTCTTCTGGTCTTCTGGTATTCTGGTCTTCTGGTCTTCTGGTTTTCTGGTCTTCTGGTCTTCTGGTCTTCTGGTCTTCTGGTCTTCTGGTTTTCTGGTCTTCTGGTCTTCTGGTCTTCTGGTCTTCTGGTCTTCTGGTCTTCTGGTCTTCTGGTCTTCTGGTCTTCTGGTCTTCTGGTCTTCTGGTCTTCTGGTCTTCTGGTCTTCTGGTCTTCTGGTCTTCTGGTCTTCTGGTCTTCTGGTCTTCTGGGATTCTGGTCTTCTGGTCTTTTGGTCTTCTCGTCTTCTGGTCTTCTGATCGTCTGGTCTTCTGGTCTTCTGGTATTCTGGTCTTCTGGTCTTCTGGTTTTCTGGTCTTCTGGTCTTCTGGTCTTCTGGTCTTCTGGGATTCTGGTCTTCTGGTCTTCTGGTCTTCTCGTCTTCTGGTCTTCTGGTCTTCTGGTCTTCTGGTCTTCTGGTCTTCTGGTCTTCTGGTCTTCTGGTCTTCTGGTCTTCTGGTCTTCTGGTCTTCTGGTCTTCTGGTCTTCTGGTCTTCTGGTCTTCTGGTCTTCTGGTCTTCTGGGATTCTGGTCTTCTGGTCTTCTGGTCTTCTCGTCTTCTGGTCTTCTGGTCTTCTGGTCTTCTGGTCTTCTGGTCTTCTGGTCTTCTGGTCTTCTGGTCTTCTGGTCTTCTCGTCTTCTGGTCTTCTGGTCTTCTGGTCTTCTGGTCTTCTGGTATTCTGGTCTTCTGGTCTTCTGGTCTTCTGGTCTTCTGGGATTCTGGTCTTCTGGTCTTCTGGTCTTCTCGTCTTCTGGTCTTCTGGTCTTCTGGTCTTCTGGTCTTCTGGTCTTCTGGTCTTCTGGGATTCTGGTCTTCTGGTCTTCTGGTCTTCTCGTCTTCTGGTCTTCTGGTCTTCTGGTCTTCTGGTCTTCTGGTCTTCTGGTATTCTGGTCTTCTGGTCTTCTGGTTTTCTGGTCTTCTGGTCTTCTGGTCTTCTGGGATTCTGGTCTTCTGGTCTTCTGGTCTTCTCGTCTTCTGGTCTTCTGGTCTTCTGGTCTTCTGGTCTTCTGGTCTTCTGGTCTTCTGGTCTTCTGGTCTTCTGGTCTTCTGGTCTTCTGGTCTTCTGGTCTTCTGGTCTTCTGGTCTTCTGGTCTTCTGGGATTCTGGTCTTCTGGTCTTCTGGTCTTCTCGTCTTCTGGTCTTCTGGTCTTCTGGTCTTCTGGTCTTCTGGTCTTCTGGTCTTATGGTCTTCTGGTCTTCTGGTCTTCTGGTATTCTGGTCTTCTGGTCTTCTGGTTTTCTGGTCTTCTGGTCTTCTGGTCTTCTGGTCTTCTGGTCTTCTGGTTTTCTGGTTTTCTGGTCTTCTGGTCTTCTGGTCTTCTGGTCTTCTGGTCTTCTGGTCTTCTGGTCTTCTGGTCTTCTGGGATTCTGGTCTTCTGGTCTTCTGGTCTTCTGGTCTTCTGGTCTTCTGGTCTTCTGGTCTTCTGGTCTTCTGGTCTTCTGGTCTTCTGGTCTTCTGGTCTTCTGGTCTTCTGGTCTTCTGGTCTTCTGGTCTTCTGGTCTTCTGGTCTTCTGGTCTTCTGGTCTTCTGGTCTTCTGGTCTTCTGGTCTTCTGGTCTTCTGGTCTTCTGGTCTTCTGGTCTTCTGGTCTTCTGGTCTTCTGGTCTTCTGGTCTTCTGGTCTTCTGGTCTTCTGGTCTTCTGGTCTTCTGGTCTTCTGGTCTTCTGGTCTTCTGGTCTTCTGGTCTTCTGGTCTTCTGGTCTTCTGGTCTTCTGGTCTTCTGGTCTTCTGGTCTTCTGGTCTTCTGGTCTTCTGGTCTTCTGGTCTTCTGGTCTTCTGGTCTTCTGGTCTTCTGGTCTTCTGGTCTTCTGGTCTTCTGGTCTTCTGGTCTTCTGGTCTTCTGGTCTTCTGGTCTTCTGGTCTTCTGGTCTTCTGGTCTTCTGGTCTTCTGGTCTTCTGGTCTTCTGGTCTTCTGGTCTTCTGGTCTTCTGGTCTTCTGGTCTTCTGGTCTTCTGGTCTTCTGGTCTTCTGGTCTTCTGGTCTTCTGGTCTTCTGGTCTTCTGGTCTTCTGGTCTTCTGGTCTTCTGGTCTTCTGGTCTTCTGGTCTTCTGGTCTTCTGGTCTTCTGGTCTTCTGGTCTTCTGGTCTTCTGGTCTTCTGGTCTTCTGGTCTTCTGGTCTTCTGGTCTTCTGGTCTTCTGGTCTTCTGGTCTTCTGGTCTTCTGGTCTTCTGGTCTTCTGGTCTTCTGGTCTTCTGGTCTTCTGGTCTTCTGGTCTTCTGGTCTTCTGGTCTTCTGGTCTTCTGGTCTTCTGGTCTTCTGGTCTTCTGGTCTTCTGGTCTTCTGGTCTTCTGGTCTTCTGGTCTTCTGGTCTTCTGGTCTTCTGGTCTTCTGGTCTTCTGGTCTTCTGGTCTTCTGGTCTTCTGGTCTTCTGGTCTTCTGGTCTTCTGGTCTTCTGGTCTTCTGGTCTTCTGGTCTTCTGGTCTTCTGGTCTTCTGGTCTTCTGGTCTTCTGGTCTTCTGGTCTTCTGGTCTTCTGGTCTTCTGGTCTTCTGGTCTTCTTGTCTTCTTGTCTTCTTGTCTTCTTGTCTTCTTGTCTTCTTGACAGAAACACAAGGCAAAGAGCAAAAGTGAGCTGTTAGAAGTTCACAAAGTTCGAGAGAAGAAGAACAACTAAACTTCATGGTTGATACATAAATTAGTTAATTCATCTGATTTTGCTTCCTTCAAACTTCAAGCGTCAAACACCAGCAGATGCCGCTCTTTCGCATATCTTCTTCCACCTAATACTACTCTCTGAATAGTGAATACACACTGAAAACTGTCCCGATCCAGCAATGGTGATTAACATGCGATGAAACTTAGATTAGCTGGAATGACTCTTCGCCATTTGAGTTTCCGAAAGCCACTGCTGACACCAGCATCTCCGTGCTAGGAAGAACCATTTGTTGTAACTTCTGCGTGTATGGCCATTTCTCAGCTGCCTTTATCCTTGCGGTGTGCATGGATGGCACAACTTGGTATAATTAGTGAGCGAAACTTTACTGCGGTGAGGGCCTCAAACTTTTTGCGGTCCATCCCATTTGCGCCCGGACTCATATTTATCGATTTTGGTACGGACAATTACGCCCGATGCCTTTTGGATTGTCAATTTGTCAATTAGCTACTTACCGAGTTGACAAGCGGCCAAGCGTCACTTAGTGGCACGTCGCAACGTCCCGGATCCTAACGGGCAAGGATTAGCGCGCTCCATCTTGGGTGTCAATTAAGCCTCGCTAGCCCACTTAGAAGCGAACGGAGAACCCGTTTAGGTATGCCGCTGCCTTTGAGTGACAATCACCTACGACGACGACGACGACGCATCAAGATGATCTTTCTGGCTCTCTGGTGGAGCATCTTCATTAAATCCTAGCTAGTCGGTCTAGCCTTAGCGGCCCGCCCGTACCACCGACAATGATGGCCGGAAAACGCATTTGCCCTCTGTCTGGTGCAGTGGCTGTCAAACTGGGACTCGCGGGTTTAATCCCGTCTTTTGTGATATTCATATTTTCAGGATCTTTGGAGGGCTACAATTCGCTCCATAAAAATGTATGGCCACAATTACCACAACTGTAAAAGCGTGGGCATCCAGCATGACCATGCTCGAGGTATCGGGTTCGATTCATAAAGAGATTTTTCTTGACTTCCTTGGACCAATAGTAGCACGTTTAGTTGAGAACCACTGCTTCAGTAGGTTCATTAAATGCACCACGCCTACGCCTTCTGTGTTAACTTTTTGTTCGCTGCCTTTATTTTTGCTCAATCCCCCCGGACCCGGACCAGACAGAGGAGCGAGAGACCATCGATCGCCGTGTTGCAGCGGAGACTTTGTGCCTTCGCAACACTGGGAAAGTACCCACACCTCAAACCCAAGCCACCACCACCGCTCGTCCTAACAAGAACACATTATCTCGTTACAAGCGACTTCATTAAACTACCCGACGAGTCCACCCGATTCTGTCTGCTTTGGTTCGTTGGTTGCTGGCTGCTAGCTGCTCCTGCCAAAGAGAGATCTAAAGGTGCGATTGAATCAGCAATATATCATGTCTGTCCCGTGTTGGGCTTTCTCCCCGCTGCTGGAGCCCCTTTCGCCTTGTGGACTGCAAGTTCGCAACACATGAATCGGTCGGAGTGCGTATGTCGTCGTCGGCGTTGTCGATGTCGCAGGTCTGTTGCGGTTCTCGGTGCACTGTGTGCAGAGGTCTGACCAGGGCCATGTCTGGGATGTTGTTCCTGGCCGAGAGCCACCAGCACCGCACTCACACGAGGGGATGCGATTGTTGTTTCGGAACAATGTATTCATGTGTCGGCTGCCAAGATGGGATAGAGAAGGGGCACCAGGTACAACGACAGTGCAAAAGGTTGAGGTTGCATTTCGATTTGGTTCCACTGAAGAGGGCGGACACGGGCGATGGTGACAATGGTTTCGCTGGTTCCGATAAAGAAAGCTTGCTGAAAATTTGATCCATTGAATCTGGGCTTAATTCCAATGAACGATTATAGTGGCCAAACAAGGAACTTTTCCATGATTCAGGGCTGAAAGGTCAGGCTGTCAGTTTTTTTTATATCGATGGAATGTATTTTTAAAGGGAATATGGAGAAATGGAATAGATTTGAACGAAAAAATCTTGTCTGTTAACAAGAAAACTAGAAGAACAAAAGACAAGACGACAAGAAGACCAGATGACCAGAAGACCAAAGGACCAGAAAATCAGAAGACCAGAAGACCAGAAGATCAGAAAGCTAGAAGACCAGAAGATGAGATGACCAGAAGACCAGGAGACTAGAAGGCAAGAAGACCAGCAGACCAGAAAACCAGAAGACCAAAAGACCAGAAGAACAGAAGACCAGAAAACCAGAAGACCAGAAAACCAGAAGACCAGAAAACCAGAAGACCAGAAAACCAGAAGACCAGAAGATCAGAAAGCCAGAAGACCAGAAGATGAGATAACCAGAAGACCAGGAGACTAGAAGGCAAGAAGACCAGAAGACTTTAAGGCCAGAAGACTAGAAGACCAGAAGACCAGAAGACAAGAAGACAAGAAGACAAGAAGACAAGAAGACAAGAAGACAAGAAGAGCAGAAGACCAGAAGACCAGAAGACCAGAAGCCCAGAAGATCAGAAGACCAGAAGACCAAAAGACCAGAAGACCAGAAGACCAGAAGACCAGAAAACCAGAAGACAAGAAGACCAGAAGATCAGGGGACCAGAAAACCAAAAGACAAGAAGATCAGAATACCAGAAGATCAGAAGACCAGAAGACAAGACCAGAAGACAAGACCAGAAGACAAGACCAGAAGACCAGAAGAGCAGAAGACCAGAAGACCAGAAGACCAGAAGACCAAAAGACCAGAAGACCAGAAAACCAGAAGACCAGAAGACCAGAAAACCAGAAGACCAAAAGACCAGAAGACCAGAAGACCAGAAGACCAGAAAACCAGAAGACCAGAAGACCAGAAGATCAGAAAGCCAGAAGACCAGAAGATAAGATGATCACAAGACCAGGAGACTAAAAGGCAAGAAGACCAAAGACCAGAAAACCAGAAGACCAAAAGACCAGAAGACCAGAAAACCAGAAAACCAGAAGACCAGAAAACCAGAAGACCAGAAGATCAGAAAAACAGAAGACCAGAAGATGAGATAACCAGAAGACCAGGAGACTAGAAGGCAAGAAGACCAGAAGACTTTAAGGCCAGAAGACTAGAAGACCAGAAGACCAGAAGACCAGAAGACAAAAAGACAAGAAGACAAGAAGACAAGAAGACAAGAAGACAAGAAGACAAGAAGACAAGAAGACCAGAAGACCAGAAGACCAGAAGACCAGAAGACCAGAAGCCCAGAAGACCAGAAGACCAGAAGACCAAAAGACCAGAAGACCAGAAGACCAGAAGACCAGAAAACCAGAAGACAAGAAGACCAGAAGATCAGGGGACCAGAAGACCAAAAGACAAGAAGACCAGAATACCAGAAGATCAGAAGACCAGAAGACAAGACCAGAAGACAAGACCAGAAGCCCAGAAGAGCAGAAGACCAGAAGAGCAGAAGAACAGAAGAGCAGAAGAGCAGAAGAGCAGAAGACCAGAAGACCAGAAGACCAGAAGACCAGAAGACCAGAAGACCAAGGACCAGAAGACCAGAAGACCAGAAGACCAGAAGACCAGAAGACCAGAAGACCAGAAGACCAGTAGACCAGAAGACTAGAAGACCAGAAGACCACAAGACCACAAGACCACAAGACCAGAAGACAAGAAGACCAGAAGACCAGAAGACCAGAAGACCAGTAGACCAGAAGACTAGAAGACCAGAAGACCACAAGACCACAAGACCACAAGACCAGAAGAGCAGAAGACCAGAAGAGCAGAAGAACAGAAGAGCAGAAGAGCAGAAGAGCAGAAGAGCAGAAGAGCAGAAGACCAGAAGACCAGAAGACCAGAAGACCAGAAGACCAGAAGACCAAGGACCAGAAGACCAGAAGACCAGAAGACCAGAAGACCAGAAGACCAGAAGACCAGAAGATCATAAGACCAGAAGACCAGAAGACCAGACGACCAGAAGACCAGAAGACCAGAAGACCAGAAGACCAGAAGACCAGAAGACCAGAAGACCAGAAGACCAGAAGACCAAAAGACCAGAAGACCAGAAGACCAGAAGACCAGAAGACCAGAAGACCAGAAGACCAGAAGACCAGAAGACCAGACGATCAGAAGACCAGAAGACCAGAAGACCAGAAGGCCAGAAAACCAAAAGATCAAAAGTCCAAAAGACCAGAAAACCAGAGGACCAGAAGACCAGATGACCAGAAGACCAGAAGACCAGAAAATCAGAATACCAGAAGACCAGAAGACCAGAAGACCAGATGATCAGAAGACCAGAAGACCAGAAGACCAGAAGACCAGAACACCAGAACACCAGAAGACCAGAAGACCAGATGACCAGAAGACCAGAAGACCAGAATACCAGAAGACCAGAACACCAGAACACCAGATGACCAGAAGACTAGAAGACCAGAAGACCAGAATACCAGAAGACCAGAAGACCAGAAGACCAGAAGACCAGAAGACCAGAAGACCAGAAGACCAGATGACCAGAAGACTAGAAGACTAGAAGACCAGAAGACCAGAAGACCAGATGATCAGAAATACCAGAAGACTAGAAGACCAGAAGACCAGGAAACCAGAAGACCAGATGATCAGAAGACCAGAAGACCAGAAGACCAGAAGACCAGAAGACCAGAAGACAAGAAGACCAGGAGACCAGATGACCAGTAGACCAGAAGACCAGAAGACCAGAAGACCAGATGATCAGAAGTCCAGAAGACCAGAAGACCAGATGACCAGAAGACCAGAAGACCAGAAGATCAGAAGACCAGAAGACCAGAAGGCCAGAAAACCAAAAGACCAAAAGACCAGAAGATCAGAAGACCAGAGGACCAGAAGGCCAGAAGACCAGAAGACCAGATGACCAGAAGACTAGAAGACCAGAAGACAAGAAGACCAGAAGACCAGAAGACCAGATGACCAGAAGACTAGAAGACTAGAAGACCAGAAGACCAGAAGACCAGATGATCAGAAATACCAGAAGACTAGAAGACCAGAAGACCAGGAAACCAGAAGACCAGATGATCAGTAGACCAGAAGACCAGAAGACCAGAAGACCAGAAGACCAGAAGACAAGAAGACCAGGAGACCAGATGACCAGTAGACCAGAAGACCAGAAGACCAGAAGACCAGATGATCAGAAGTCCAGAAGACCAGAAGACCAGAGGACCAGAAGGCCAGATGACCAGAAGACCAGAAGACCAGAAGACCAGAAGACCATATAACCAGAAAGACCAGAAGACCAGAAGACCAGAAGACCAGAAGACCAAAAGAACAATTTTTAGAAAGTATTTTATTGAAAACATCCTAATAGTTAACCCTCTAATACCCAAATTTTTTATTTTGATCTAAATATCATTTTTCGTCATCTAAAATCGATTTAAACATGTTTTGGAAGATGCTTCTTTTTAATTCTCGATTTTGTGAATTTCAGTTTTTGATTTTTCTAATTTTTATTTTTGAACATCCCCAAACTTTTATATTTTTCCTGGAAGCCAATTTGGGTGGCGGATTTTTTGAGATGAAAACATTTTGAGATTGTATGATTATTGTTGAAATATAATTATTTTAAAAACTTTTCACAGAAAATTTTATATTCCTTGTAATTTTAAGGAAAATAATTTTAGAGTGTATTCGATTCGCTTAAACTATTAAACAAGGATAGAATGATTTGGGAAAAATTTAGAATATGTTAATTGTAGCGATTCAATACAAAATAAACAATGACTTCTAAAACGTGACTAAAACATCAATTTTTCAATGAATTTCAAAAAATGTAAATACGCTTTAAAATACACCAAAAACCATTTTGAGATGTACAGAACAGTCCTAAATATCAGCCAAAAATATAAAAAAAATTGATTTTCCACGAAACAAAAATTACAAAAATGCTCAAACTATACCCCGTCTAAAGGCGGGATTGGGTATTAGAGGGTTAATAGGTTACTCCTTTGAAGATTCTAATTAGCAATAAACAGGTTTGGGTCAATCGTTCCCAACCTACCTATCAATTGTGAATTCCAGTCCAGCAAGCTCAAAACGCCGTTCCCAATGTGCGATTTATGTCACAAGTTTCCTGCACCTCCCTTCCGGAATCTAATTGGCACCCGCATCTGAGAGACGAGCGCATCTGTGGGTATCTATCGGGGACGATAGCGTGTTTGAACTTTGCTCGAATCCGGTTGCGTTCGCCGTTCGATCCAGTCCAGTTGGCCTGGGTCATAAATTTCCGGGAAAACTCCTGGATGCACCGCCACCGCGCTCGCTCCGAAAGCTAATCGCTGGAGCTGCAATGAATGTGCGATGACACAAAAGGACGACAAACTTGTGCGCACTTAGCGGGATCCCACCACCGCCGCCCGTGGCCGTATCGATAGTGGGTCAATGGGCTGCGAGCCCCGGTCAACCCGAGGGCCCCGATGGTTGTTGGAGAAATTAATTTTCTTCGCTCTAATTGTTCGGAAAACTCTGTACGGAGCGATTTATCAAGTCCAATTTTTGCGTGTTACGTAGATTGCTTTCCGGGTAGATATTTCATCCGCTAAGCGATCTTTTCCGATAGTTTCAGGAAAAATTCAATTAGGCTAATCATCTTTTGCTTTTTCACGTTTTCAATAATTCAATTGATCCGTCCTTCGGGGATGATTTAATTCTCTCGAAACAATGGTAGGTAAAAGAATTGTTAGGAATCTTGGTGCTTTGCAAATAATGAACCATTTGTATACATGCATTTTCAGCTGAAATCACTTCATAGATTTTCATACGAAAAATTACAGAACAATCTTTTCTACGGTCACTTTTTGCCTGGCTCGATTCTTCCAATCGAAACTAACACCGGATGGATTAGCCATTTCCCACCCAACAAGAGCTGCATGCAAAACCACCAACTGAAAGCTGGCAGTCAACTGGCGTAGCATGTGAATGAGACAACGCAGAGCTTAACGGAGGACAAATCCCTTTCCGGCGATTTGTACGGACTTATAAGAGTACCTCTCTGTCGTCCTTCTGCAATAACTCAGCTAGTAAGCAAATGAGTAGTGTCGTTACAAAAACCTGCACCCAACCGGTGGTGTACCTACATCATACACCTGACCAAAAGACTGTCTTTCGGTTTGAAACTGATGGATCTAAACGTGTGGACGGCGAATGATGGTACAGAGAATCTGCATTCGACCGGTGGCGAACTCCCCTACAGATGGCGGTACTTTTCGGTTTCTTCTGAAGCAACGGTGCATGGTGAACAAAGCGGACACATTGGTTAAAACTATCGTCAGTCGCTGGACAAAATCTACAAAAAATGTATCAAGATGCAGAAGAAGACGAAGTTGGAATAGAAGCTTAAGTTTTCATCCAGGTTTAGTTGTCATACCGAGTGAAAAATGTTAGTTCGGGCTCGCCGGTCGAGAATAAGAAATCCGGGCGCCGACAAGTGAATAGCGTTCAGTGTATTTCTGTGTGGAATAGACTAAAAGTTTCTGCTACCTAGTGGAGTGGAGATGCGCGATAGAATTTTCATTTTGGGTTGTTTTTGCGTCGATAAGTGGTCGGTTGTTAACGGCGGTTTATGTATATTGATCCATTGCGGTTTATGTATATTGATCCATTGTCAAATCATATCACCAACCATAGGTGACTCCCGGACTGACAATGTACCTTACCCTACTAACAAAAATTCCTTCCTGAGACAAACGTGGAAATGCAGCGAGTCGCGGTCTTTATAACAACGTTTGTCTTACTAACATTCACTCCCATCCTCGATGACCGTAAGGACGTGGGCGGCGTCGTTATTGACCTTACTAAAGTTGAGAGCTCTCGAACTGTGTACATTGAGAATAGTAAGCTAGTCCCAAGCCCTATTCATTGGTTCCTTGTGCAATTTCGATTGCTCTGGTCAATCACGGAGTAGCAATTACGAATTGTACGGTCATCTATACTCATGCTCTGCTTATGCTCATGCTCATACTGATTTAGTTGTCATCCTGCTCCACGTTTCCAATTTTCCTTTCAAAATCGCCGAGTACCGGCTGAATGTAGCTGGTTTCTTCTCTGACTGCTGCACCAACCCGGTAGTTGTCTTCGGAATCAGCCAGTTGTCAAGTGAATTCCACTGGTTCTGCTGCTGCTGCAGAAGCTGATGTGTCTTCATCGAAGTCCATGGCAAGGATGGATCTCTCATTGATGTGAATAGTGACCTTTATTGTGATTTTCTTGCATTGAAAATTTCTTTAAATATTGAATGTTCAATTTTCAAACAGTATTCATTTAATTTATAGGTTATTCCTTTGTCTCTATTTTGTTGTAGCTGTGATCAGTCAGAAAATTGATCACCGTGGTTGAGGAGAGCACCTGATGATCACTCGCCCACTCTAGATCGTATACATCACTGCATCTGCGCAAGTTCCAAGGAGTTTAAGGTGTGCTCCGGATGCATTCCAGGGTGCGTTCAAGGGTTTCATCGGCGTTTAAGATAAGCTTATTAGAGTGTTTCAAGCCTTTAAAGGTGTTTCAGGAGGTTTAAGGAACGTGTCAAAGGGATTCAGTCAGCTTCAGAGTCGTACCTGGAATCCTTTGAAATAGTCCTATTTAAGACCCCTTAAAATGCTCCTGACAGCCCCTTGAAACGGTCTGGGCCACCCTGGGGCGCTTTGAAATACCTCTGAGACATCCTGGGACCCCCTGAAGCATCCGAGGCCCTTTGAAACCACCCCCTCTTGAAGCCCCATGTGACACCCTGAAACATCCCTGAGGCCTCCTGAAACGTTCTTGAGACTTCCTGGAGCCCGCTGATACTCTCTTAGACCCTCTGAAACACCTTTGAGACTCCCTGACATCACTTGAGACCCTCTGAAATGTCCCTGATACCTCCTACATAGAGCCCCCCCGGGAAATTTTTGAAACCCCTTCAAACGCCCCTGACACCTCCTAGATCCTTCCTAATACCCTACGCAATGCCTCTGAGACTCACTGAACAGCGTCTGAAACCTCCTGGAACCTGGCAGATAATTTTATTGCCGTTTGCTGGCTACACCAGTTGGCGGGTATGTCTGAAATAGACGAAATAACTAAACAAATTAGTGAGAGATTGACATCTAAGGCAAAAGAGAGATAAAGTTGTGAAAGACGGACACATTTGAAAGTTTGACTTTCTATTTCACAGAATCGTAACTTGTTTTGTTGCTTAGTTGGTAAAAGTGCCGTATTGAAAGGTATAGTTGGTAGTTTTTCACGAACATTTATCAATTTGTCTATTAAACACATACTATTGCGTTACTTTGTGTGGTAACGGAGTAATTCGTGCATACTGTAACTTTTTTTTTATTCTTCAACCACTTAACCTAATTAACAGCTCTTTTGTCCACTAGGGCACTGCGTGAGCGATTCCAATTGGCGGCTGCACTTGCAACTTTGTACAGCGCCTAAATGTATTCTATTCTAATTGTAATTCGAACTGGTAGCCTTTGCGCTGCTGTCACTTTTTTACCCTGTCCATGGTAGAATGATGAGCACGATATTGCTGTGTGGCTTTTGTTGCATTTCCAGTCCGATTGGGGGTCCATTATGAGTTTCCGTTAGCCGATATCCAAGTTTCCGGATCCGTTAGAGCATTTGCTCAGAAGAGAGTCTGGTGTCCGCCGCTCTCGGGGGGAAGAGCAACTGACGAAAAATTGCAAGTGCCGCGGCTGGGATCGAACTTCCACTTATGAAGTCAACGTGTAGCCACTACGCTATGGGCCCCGGCTTTACTGTAAGTTGTCATGGTAAAACTTTAACCCTCTAATACCCAATTTTTTTATTTTGATTTAAATATCATTTTTCGTCATCTAAAATCGATTTAAACATGTTTTGGAAGATGATTCTTCTTAATTCTCAATTTCGTGAATTTCAGTGCTTGATTTTTCTAATTTCTATTTTTGAACATCCCCACACTTTTATAATTTTCCTGGAAGCCAATTCGGGGTACGGATTTTTTGAGATAAAAACATTTTGAGATTCTATGATTATTGTTGAAATATCATTATTTTAAATTTTTTTCACAGAAAATTTAACTTTCCGTGTAATTTTAAGGAAATAATTTTAGAGTGTATTCGATTCCCCTAAACAATTAAACAAGGACAGAATGATTTGGGAAAATGTTTAAACATGTTAGTTTTAGCGATTCAATACAAAATAAACAATGACTTCTGAAATTTGACTAAAACATAAATTTTTCAATGATTTTAAAAAATGTAAATACGCTTTAAAAAAGTCCTAAGTATCAGCCAAAAATATAAAAAAAAATCATTTGATTTTCCACGAAACAAAAATTACAAAAATACTCAAACTATACCCCGTCTAAAGGCGGGATTGGGTATTAGAGGGTTAATACTCCTATTCTAATTGCTTATGGAATGCTCTTTGGGAAGGACTATAGATAGTAGAGTAAACATAGATCCGTGTTGATGAATCCGTTGTATCCAAACGAACTGTCAAAATCTGTATCCAAACGAGCATGACGTCACGATTTGAACAACATCAATGGAGCGCATGACGTCATATTCAACCGTCACACTCTTGAAAATTACTACTTACACGCTTGAAACATTTTAGTCAGCGGTGTCCGCGGATCTATGTTTACTCTACTATCTATAGGAAGGACCAGCTATGCAATCAGAGGTTGAAATAAAAAAAGACGTGAAAACTTTAACTGCTGGCCACGCCCATCTTCTCCGTTACGAGGATATTGTCGCGCTTATCTTTTATTAGAGTCCTGCGGCGGTCGTACGCTCGCAAGGCATATCGCCGCATGACAGTCGCAAGGCAAAACAAAAGGAAAAGTGTTCCCGCCAAAACAAAAGCACGTGCGTTTCGCGAAGTGACAGATGTTTTTGAATGTATTTGTGACGAACGGCAAGAGTGGCTCAGTGGAATGAGTGTTCTTACTGTCAAACCCCATATAATTGAATTATATACTTTTAAATCTGGTGACGCTGTTATGATTAGTGACTGTCGCGCTTATATCAGAAGCCAGAGGCAGATAATCGCCATATTCTGATTTTTCTTGAGAGGCATAATAGAAAAGGATGTGATGAAATTACACCTACTTTATGAGAGGCCAGCGATTCACCGACGCCCCCATAGGTGTCAAAGAGCTGGATAGGGTTCATTCAAATATTACGTAACGCAAAATTCAACAATTTTTGACCCCCTCCCTCCCCCACGTAACAACTTTTGTATGGGAAATTTTGAAATTTTGTATGAAGCGTAACACAGTGCTAGACCCCCTCCCTCCCCCTTCAGCGTTACATAATATTTGAACGAACCCATAGACGAGTGCACCGATGAACATTGAGTTCACTGAGCCTGAAAATTTTTCACAGCACAGCGGGGTCGACCCTGAAAAACTTCTACACAGAGATGCATCACCAAAATGCGCTGATATTTTTTTTCTTTGATTTCTTACATGGATTTTCATTTAAAGTGATGCATACGTATATAGTTAATGCACCAGCCCATATTTTTCCAACTTCATCGCGAAAACTAGATGCAATAAATTAAACAAATTTTCAGCTGAGTAGAAGTTGTTGAGAGTCGACCCCGCCGTGGTGTCAAAATTCGCGGCCCGAGTGAACTTTCAGCGGGCGGTGCACTCGTCTATATTTTGAATTGGTTGATTCGGGTTTCACTCTAAGCGAGTGATGAGACAAGATTCAGATTATGTATATGAGAGTAGATCATGACACATATATGTGTTGGTATGATTGTAAGTGTTTTTGTATATATTCAAACACCAATGTTGAGAGTAACGTAGCTAAAAGATTTTGACATTCCATGGGTCTTTTTTGCTTCAGGGATGAGTCACAGCCGCTGAATTTAATTTCTGACAGCCAAACAATGTAAAAAAACAACCGAGGAAAATACCTCTGCCAAGCACGCCCGTTCGCAACCATGGCTAGTTTTCCTGGTATGTCTTCAATACAATCTTCTATTAGTTTTTCACTTGTCGGCTACTCATTTTATATTCACAAGTAACAAAAAACAGAAAAAAAATACGGACGCGAGAAAAGAAAAATGACAGCACACATTTCATTTGTAAATTTAACACACACTATGTCTTCGAAAAAAAATAGTATTTCGTCTTCTGGAACCTGGGTATCCTGAAAAACTCTTGAAGCGCCCCATAAGAGCTTCTACACTTCTCTTTACACCCCCTGAAGCCTCCTGAAACGTTCTTTAGACTCCTGGATCCCTCTGAGACCCTTTGAAACACTCTCCTAGACCTCATAGTACACCCTTAAGACCCTTGAAACGCCTCTGAGATTTTCTGAAACACCCCTGAGACCCCTTGAAGCGCCCCTGAGACCCCCTGGTGCCCCCTAAAATACTTTGAGATCATCTGAAATGCACTTGACACCTATTGGCATCACCTTCCCTATGAAACACCCCTGAACCCTTTTAGATCTCCCTAGGCCTCTCTGAGAACCCATTACACATCCCCGAGCCCTCCTGGATCCTTCCAAACGCCCTCTGAAGCCCCATGAGACTCTCTGAAAAACCCCTGAGAGCTCCAAGAACTCTAATGATACCTTCTGAGGTCTCCTGAGGCGATCTTGAGACCCAGAGATCTTCTGAGATCCCCATTGAAACACCCCTTAGACTACCTTAAGTTATCTGAAATAACATGGGGACCTGGAGCCCAATGAACCGCTCTTGACACCCTCTGAAATTCATCTGATTCTTCCTGAGACTCCTTAAATGTCTTTGAGACCCCTTGAAGCCCCCTTGGAACCTTTGAAACCTCTGAAACTTCTCTGCACTGTCCCTTATGCTTTTCTCTATAAACGCGCCTCTGGAGCCGGTCCTCTGATATCTCATTTATTACATTTTCTTATGTACAATTGGGTTTTTAAATTAAGAAAAATATATTGATTTTTCGATTTTATACGAAAGAGCACCTTTTTCTGAGCCACTATGATTTTTTCAGATTTTTAGAACCTTGTTTTGGTACCTAAAATCAATTTCAAAGAAATTTTTTGAAATCACCTTTTCACAGCTGGGCAACTGTTTGACAGCTCCGCCCAGTACAAACTGCGACGAGGGGTGATTCGACAAATCGCTCCCATACAAACTTCAAATTGGTTTTTAAATAGGTTCCCGCGCTCCGAAATTCATGAAAATTTGGATTTCGGCTCAGTTTGACATGCAGATTCAGAATATCGAACTATCTCAACACCGTTAAAGAAGCCAATATTGATACTGAGTTGCTCTGCCCATTCCATGCAGGGCATGAAAAAGGTGCACAGATTAGATCTAGATAAAAATAACCTGCCAAAAAAAGAGTACCTAAATAGATTTCAGGGTAGCTTTGAGGTTTAAGAGTGTGAGTGGTTAAGAAAGAATTTAACAGGATTTTTGTAAGGGGACTGTCAATGGTGTTTCAAAGCGTTTCAGATTTGTTTCAGGAGAATATCAGAAGCGAGGGGTTCAGAGAAGTTGCAAGACGCCGTATTGGATTTTATAGTTCTTCAGGTGAGTTTTAGGTGGTTTCAAAGGCTTTCAAAATTACAAAAAAGTTCAACGACTTCAGGGTATTTCAGGGGTTTTGGAAATGTGTTAGGAGTCTTCAGGCGAATTAAAGTAAATATTACGGGAATCACTTGAGAGTTTAGAAGGGATATGAGGCGCTTCAGCGCGTAACGTCTCCATTTAGACAAATCCTGTTTCTCCACTCTATGAGCCCCTCCACTGTTATTAAGCCAATGATATTACTGCAACAGCTTTCAGCGGGTTTCTTGCAGATTTTAGATCGCTTCTAGGGTGTTCTCTGGAAGTTTCAGGAGTATTTACAGAGACTAAGGGCAGGGACGGAAACACTCACTTGCAACGAAATACACTCACTTACCATTTTCTCAGCTCAGCTAAAAAATCAGTGTATGGAGGATTTTTACCTTCCAGTTTTGAACATGTTCAAAAAGATTTTAAATGACGAATAATGGTAATTAACCAAAACAAAACAATGGGTTTTAGAGGGTTGAATAATCACAAGTTAAGTTTTCAGATTCGTTGCCCTATAAGAAGCATTTGCCCGAAAGAGGGGGTTAGCATTTTTTTTAGATGCTTTCATGTATTTCTTCGACGATTGCTTTCGAAATTCGTTTCCTTTGGAAATCTCTCAAGCAATTTCATCGATATTACTTGAAGAACTGATTAACTAAAAATAGCTTTGAAAAATCCTTCTTTAATTTCCCACGGGAATTCTCCAACCAATCCTTTAAGAATTGATTCAGCGATTCGATTGTTCCTTCATTTTAAAATTCTATGGATATTGCTTTGGAAACTTTACTGGGAAAGGGCGTTTTTCCATCAAGATTTCCTCCGACCATTCGTTTTCAAATTCCTCCGATATTTTTTTCCTAAAAGTAAATCACGTTTATCGGGAAATTATTTAATAATAATAATAACAATAATAATAATTATTTAATAAAATTCTTCCTGAAATCCCTTCTGAATCCCTTCCTCTTTCATTAAAGCATTCGAAAAATTCTTCGGTAATTTATCCGAGTATTCCTTTACGCTTTTGTTTTCAAATTCCTTCAGATGTTTCACTAGGACTGTTTTCATAGATTTTTCCAACATTTCTACCACGAACTCCTTTAGGAATTACTTTTACAGTTTCTTTAAGAGTTTTTCAGGAATTCCTCAGGATAGTTGGACAACATTGTCACCCGAGACTTCTTGAGAGCAATTTGGAGTCGATTTTTGTTCCATTCTTCAAAAAAAAAACTTGCTCATCCTATGTATTAATTTCTCCGTAACCAATGCTTTGATTGAAATGTTAACTGCAAATTGCTTACATTTTTTATTTAATAATTGTATTTTTTCTTATTGAAAAATATGAATATCTCTATATTTTTTGAAAATTTATGAAAAATGCCAATGACACGATTAACATCAATTTGACACACAAACTGTGTTCAGATGATCGTATGACATCAGCTTTCTTTTCACAAAAAAAAATTGAAATCGACTTACTGTGACGATTAGTTGAATTAAATTTAGTAAACATCGTTTTTCAGTATTTATTCATGGACATTTAGGTCGTTGGAAAAAGTTCATGGCTTTTGTTTTTGGTTTCTTTTTTTGTTAAGTAGTAATACTGTGAACTCCTAGAGATATTCCTGTGAAATTGAACAATTCCGGAAGAAAATCCTGAAGAATTCACAGAGGATGTTTAGGAGGGAATTCTTCAGGAATTTTCAAAATAATTTCACGAAGATCTTCTGAAAGAATTCCAGTAGAATTTTCTGCGAAATTTCCGCAGCAACTGTTGAAGAAAACTTCTAACATAAAATAATTGCGAGGTTGTTTAAGATAAAAGAATGCGTGAAAGGTGTTTCGTATTAAATTCCAAACATATTACGAAATAAATTCTTAAAGAAATTGCCAAAGGGGATCCAAAGGATTTACTGAGAAATTTGCAAAAGAATTGAGATAAATTGCAAACCAATTTCCAAATAAATTGCCGGGAATATTCCCTGAGCAATTACCGAAAGAATACTTTGCCGAAAACACAAATTTCTTGTATTATAAGCACAAACCAGACTCGATACAATGTTGGTTTTACGTAATTGTAATTGTAATTATTATTGATAACGATATCATGTTAGTTTACACTTACGTAAGTCATAATTAGCGGGCTAATTTTTCCCTCGACGCAGTATATCATTGTTCTGAAAAATTGAGGGTGGCTCGATATTTCTTTTTACAAAAAACAAGCAAAACAACCTGAAAACCGATAAAACTAGCACCTCTTAGGCACCCCCTAGCAAAAAATCCTGGATACGCCAATGCAGTGGAGCTTCAAGATCAATTCTCGTAGGAAGTTCCCGGAGTTGGCGGATAAACTTCTAGAGGACTTCCTAAAGGAACTCATATAGAATCTCCTGCCGAAACTCCTGGGATAATCTTCCATTATCTTCTGGAGATATCTCAAAATATTTTCCTGAATCTCGTGAACGCTATCATATATCCGGAACTTCTAGGTTTCTCATCCGCAGTTTCTTTCCATAACCATGAGCCGTCTTCAGGAATCTCCGTTGTCTTCGTGAATTTAATTTATTTCTATGGATCACCTCTTCAACTTTCAAAACATCAATAAATACATTTGAGTAATTTTGAATTTAAAACAAACAACGATTCACATCTGTTTGAAATGGGATCTGTTATGGGCGTTATAGTTTTTAGGAACTGTTATAAATTTGGAGAAAAATTGTAACCGCCGAAAAGAAGCTAACAGTACATAAAATCTCCACAAAATTTATCAAGTTATCGAAATCTTGTTTGAGAGGGCGTTTCATTTCAGGTCTTAAAGTGGTTTCAGGAAGGTTAATGATAGGATTCAGGTGATTTCAAGCGAGAGCCACCAATATCAAGGATTTTCTGTCCGTTTTTGCCCATTGTGCTATGCTGAAGATTCTCCGTATACGCAACCACATGACATTGACATACCCGAAAGATATATTGCGTTTGGTTACGGAGCTCACCACTGTAGCTGTAGCATCATTTGGAAATTGCCTTTTCCGTTTGATAGCCTTTTTCCTGGGATTAGGCAAAGGGGAAGTTAGCTGCCGGTGCTGTGGTATGTTCTTCCTGCCAGACTTGTACGATGACGTCCCGTTTGATGGATTTAAAATCGAATGGTTGCTCTGGAGTCGGTCCTTCCCGGCCGCATTCCAATCACATCTCGAGTATGTGCGAAAGGAGGGATGTGTTATTACAAAATCAATACCTTGAACGAGCAGCCATTCGTCTTGTTGGCTCTGATGGCAGGCAAGCTCATAAACCGCGCGCCGCGCTGCATTGTTTTGCATAAGCATAAATTACAGCAATAAAACAAACATATCCCTGGCAACAAAGTCTCTCCTCTTCCCCTCGCGCGATCGGGCGGTTCTGTCGCCAGACGATAGGTCGTCGTCGTCGTCGAGGAGTCAAGCGCAGGTACTTTGAGCGGATGGTTTTGCTTATTCATCGCAGTCACAACGAACGGCAGCACACAGTCTTTCCCTGCCGCCCCACCGCAAGTCGCGCAAACCCCGAAATGTAAGGTACTTTTCTGCACACTTTATAGGTAGAACGTAAGATTATAGACGCCATATATTTCCTGGGCCTCGGAGCGTAACCCGAGCAAAGGGCAGTGATCAGTACTGTCATGGTAAAGTCGAAGCTGATTACTCATGGCTTCGAATTGCAACGCCTCTTGCACTGGTACGTCCCCGCAGCTCAAGGGTGTCCATTGGAAATCTCTTCAGGGGTTTCCTCGGAAACTGCTCCAAAAATCTATGCAAAAATTACTACTCGAGTATTGTTTTCGATTATTTCCAGAATTCTCTCGGAAGATTTTCATGAAATTCTTCTAAGAATTATTCCCCCAAGGATTATTAGAGGAACTGCTTTAGAGATTATTTCTAAAATTACTTCAGGGATTTAAATACAGGAATCCTTTCAGAAATTTTTCAAAAATTTCTTCTAAGAATCTCCATAAGTACCTAATGGAATTTCAGAGATTTCGTCAAAAAATTCTTGAAGGATTTCCTTATAAATTTAAGAAAGTCCTCCTGTATTTTAAATGCAATTTATAGAAGAACTGTTGAAAAAATCTCCGGAGGAATCTTTGAAGTAATCTAAGGAGATATTTCTGACGAAATCACTGGAGCATTTTAGAAAAAGAAGCATTGTAGGAATATCTGCAGGAATACCGGCAGAAATTTCTCGAGGACATCATGGAGGATGGATTTCTAAAGTAGAATTTCATGAAATAAAGAATCAAAGAAAGAACTTACTGAGAAATCCCTTGCTGAAATTCCTAGAGATATCCAAAAACACTGGAAAAGTTCATATGGATATTTCTAAAGAAATCCGTGAATAAAGTTCATAAGGAACCTTTGGTGGAATTTTAAAAACAATCTCTGAAATAGTTTTTATTGATAATCTTCAGTCCAATTCCTGTTAAAATCGCAGCAGGTGTTTTTGAAGGCATCCCAGCGAAATTCCTCATGGAATCTCAGGAGGAGTTTATGAAGAAATTCCTGGAGGAATACCAGGGAATACCAGAGGAATCTACTTGGGAAACTCTTGGTGGAACTCCAAGGCAATTTTCTGAGAAACTTTAGAAGAACTTCTGGAAAAATACTTCAGTAAGGTAGCTGAAGGATTTTCATTAAAAATTCTGGAGGAATCCGAAAAATCTTTTGAGAAATTTCGTATAGAATGGCTGTAGAAATTCCAAGGAAATATTTCTGAATCCGTGGTAAAAATCATGGAGGTAAACCTTAGAGAACATGTTCAAGGAAATTCTGGGGCAATATACGGAGGAATACCACTGTAATTCCTAAAAGAATCTCTGTACGAATTTCCACAGAAACCTCTGGAGAAATTTCTGCTAGAATCACTAGATGTGATAATGCAAGAATCCCTGGAGAGAATCTTGCTGGATTTTCTGGATGAATTTCTGAAGTGATTCGTGTGGATGTTTCTAACGGAATACCTGGAGAAATTCTCAAAGAAATCTCTTTAACACTTCGTGGAGAAATATCTCTAAGATTTGCTGAAGGAACCAGCAGAATATTCTCTGAAAAAAAAACGCTGGCTGCTAGAATTTCTGAAACAATATTTAAAAGAACTTCTGGATGGGAAAATGAACCAGCCTAATGCTGAACATGTCAATAATAAAGAAGTATAAAACTTCTGGATCCCTGGAGAAAACTATGGAGCCATTATTCGAGAAACTTCAGATTTCTTCAGAAAGAATTTCTAAAGGTCACACTAGAAGAATTTGTGGTTCAACCTCGGGAGAAGTTTCTTAAGGAATCCATGGAAAAATATCCACACGAACTTGTGGTTAAATTTCTGATGAAACTTCAAAAGTATATCTGAAGCCCTGGAGAAATTTCTTAAATATTCATTGGAATAATTTTAAGAAGAATCCCTGAAAGATTTTATGGATGAATTCCTGGAGTAATTTCTAAAGAAGACATTTTTTCTTTGGAAATTCCTCCATCTTCAGTTTTTTTCCTAATATTAATTATTAATTTAGAATTTTTCCACGGAATTCCTTGAGGAAATCCTTCAGCGATTTCTTTGGAAATTCTTTAAAAAGATTTTCAGAAAACGTTTCGAAAATTCTTTGAACAAACTGTCCTAGGGATTTTTGCGGAAGTTTCTGCAAGGTTTCCTTCAGATATTCCCACAGAAGTTACTGCATGTTTTTTATCAGCACTATCCAACAAGTACTCATTTGGAAATTTCCTTAAGAGGTTGCTGTAGAAACTCCTGCATCGATTCCTTCAGAAATTCTATGAGGGATCACTGAGTTGGAATCTATGCCACAAAGATTTTTTTTTTTGAAAATACAATCCATACATGCTTCAAGAATTCCTCAGAAGCTTCTCCAAAGATTTAAGCATAATGTTATCTGTAGGTACTTCCAAAAATACGTCCAAAGATTCCTTTAGAAATTCCTGAAGACTCTTATTTGGAAATTTCTCCTGTGATTCCTTTAGAAAATGTTCAGAAGTGCCTTTGAAAACAAGGCTTTTTAGATAATATTTTAAAAAATTCCTTCAAAAATGTTTTGAAGGCTTTCACTCAGAAAATATAGCCAAATTCCACAAAAAAAGAATGCACAACGAATGCTTCATAGATTGTTTCAAAAAAAAAGCCACAAGAATTCATTTAGATTTTCTTTCTCGGATTAAAAAAAAAATATTCCACTAGAAATTCAGAATTTCAGAAAACAAATCTCTGGAAAAATTTCTAAAGCAAACTCTTAAGAGTTTTAGAAAATAAATTCTTGAAAGATGTATTCCAAAAATATCTTAAGGTATTTCTTTAAAAATTCCTCCAGGGAATTCTTCTGATCTTCTGAATTTTTAGCGGAAAATCTTCCAGGGATACCATTCTGAAAGAAAGATTTTTCATTTGGATAATTGCTTAAAAGATTACTTTAGATTTTTTTTTTCAAATGATTTTGACAGAAAATTTTCCATGGCTCGTTTTACAAATTTCTCCAAAAATTTCTTTAGACATTCCTTCAGGGTTTCCTCTCGAAATTTCATTCCAATTTTTTTAAGAAAAAATGGCATACATGCCCTTAGAAAGTCCTCCAAGCCATTCTGGGACGCATTTGTTAAATCTTCCAGGTATTTTCTTAGAAATTCTTTCAAGGACTCCTTTGTCAGCTACTCTCAGAATTCCTTCAGAAACTTTTCCTGAGATTTCTTTACGAATCATCCAGGGATTTCCTTGAGCCAGGGATTTTTTTTAAATTTCAGACTTCAGAGTTTCTTTCTTAAATTTCTCCTTTTGAAGGTTTTCCAAGGATTCCTTTTTCAAAATCTGCCACAGAGAGACGAATGCCTCAGAGGTAAAGTCTCTGTAATAAAAAAAAAATCTACCACAGATTCCTTCCAGAATTTCTCCAAACATTATTTTAGTAAGTCTTTGAAAGATTACTCAAGAATTCCATCCATGGATTTAAGAAAAATTGTCAGGACGTTTCAGGAATTCATTTAGAGATTTCTTCAACATTTTCAAAAGGATTCCTCCAGAAAACTTTCCATGAAAGTTCTTGAAAATTCTCCAAGGATTCTTTCCAAAATACTTCCGGAGATTTTTTTCGGAAAGACTTTCATGAGTTTCTTATTTAAAAAATCAAAACTTTAGAAAACAAAATTTCTTCGTAAATTTCTTCTCTTCCGTAACAAATGTTTTCAAGGATTACTTCAGAAACTCTTGTAGAGAATCTACCAGAAACTTCTCTGACAAGACAATATTTCAAAAATTCCTTCAAAAATTTCTTACGAGGTTTCCTCGAAAGATAATCCAAAAAAAAATCCACATAATGTCCCACAGCAATTGATTTACAGATTGTTTCAAGAAAGTCTTCAAGGGTTCATGAGGATTTTTTTACTGGGATAGCATTAGAAAATCTTCCAAGGATTCCTCTTAAAAATTTACTAAGGATTGTTAAAATATTTGGCGTAGATTCCTCTATGAGTTTTTTTTTATTTCTCCAGGCATTCCTTTGAAATTTTGGAAAGAAGAATTTTCCGGAGGTTTGTCAGAAATTGTTCCAAAAATGCCCCAAAAATTCCTTCACGAAGTTTTTTAAACAATATTCCGCTTTAAATTCAGAATTTCAGGAGAATTCCCTGGAAGAACTTCTGACTCAAACTCTTAAGAGATTTTTGGAATAAATCCTTTGAAGATTAACTGAAAAAAATCTTTTAAGGGTTTACTTTGGAAATTCCTCCCGGGGAATGCTTCTGAATTTCTGAATTTTTGGCGAGAAATCTTCCAGGAATACCTTTTTCAAAAGAAATTTTTTTATTAATTGAGGAATTTTCTTCTTGAAATTTTCCGTTCTCAAAGAACTCCTTTTGAAGGTCTTCCAAGGATTCCTTTAGCAATAACTGTCACAGATTCCTCCAAGAACTTTTCCAATGATTGATGTAGTAAATCTTGCGAAGATTGCTACAGAATTTCATCCATGCGTTTGAAAGAAATTTGTCAGAACGCCTCAGGAATTCATTAATTTATTCATTATCATGAAATCTTTCATCATTATTTTCATTAGGATTCCCACAGAAACCCTTCCATGAACATTCTCAAAATTTTTCCATGGATTCTTTTCGAAATACCACCGGGGATTAACAAATCATAGATTCCTTTAAAAATTCCTCCACGCATTTTGAAAGAAAATCTTCCACAGATTTCTTCAGAAATACATTATGGTTATGTTTGACCCAAACCGTACACTACGTCAGCGAGCTGTTCTCAACATGATGCATTAGGAAAGTTAATAATATCATCCAAAATGCAGAAATTTCGCCAGCGGATATTTCTGAAATTCTTCTAGAGATTCGTGAAAAAGTTCCTCCAAATATTCGCTTAGGACATTCCTCCTTCAAATTTTTTCTCAAGAATTTCTTCAGTATGTCTTGAGCAACCCTCCACGAAGTATTTATCCAGGAACTCCTTCGGAGATTCTTCTATGGATTTTCACAAACATACTGGAGTATTTATTTTTTCAAGAATTCTCCCGGTGATTCGCCGAAATTTCTATATTGACTCATTCAGGAATTTAATCGAGTTTTCCTCTTTGTATTCTACTGGAAATTCCTCCAGGGTTTCTTTCAACGATATTCTTAGGAATATCTCCATGGATTCCTTCTGCAGTTCCTTCAAAAATAGTTTGGGATTTCTACTAGGCGATTTCTACAGAAGTTAATTCTCCTTTGATTCCCTTAGGAATTTTCCTTGGGTTCCATAAGATATTCTTGTTTTTCAGAAATTCTTTCAGGGTGTTCTTTATAATTCTTTATAAATATAAAAATGTGAAACATTAAAAAAAACGTAACAGATTTAAAAAAATGCAAAACAATAAAAAAAATGCCGAAAATATAAAAACTTTAACATAATCTGCCGTGTTCAGCATAGTTGCCCCATGTTAATAAGAATTCCCATATAACATGGGACAACTATGATGCACACGGTAGTAATGTACAATGAAAGGACTGTGGTAATAATGTAATGTAAAACTGGAATTAATGTAAAAAATTTAAAAAAAAAATGTGAAAAATAGTATAAATGAAAATGCAGAATGTGAAAAATATATAAAATATAAAAAAATAAAACTGATGAAAGTAAATAAAAATGTGAAAATTCAAAATAAGTGAATGGAAAAGAAAAAAAAAATATAAAAATAATATATAAAATATAAAAAATGTTAAATATGCAAGAAATGTGAAAAATAATGAGAATGTGTATAAATTGTCCAAAATGTAAATAAATGTTTAAACTATAAGAAATGTCAAAAATTAAAAACGTAAAAAAATTTGCAAATACTATTAATATGAGACATGTTGCCTATCGTCAATCACTGTAGATGAAATAGAGCATGTCATGAACGTGGTAAAATCAGATCAATGGGATCGTAAGTATAAGAACAAAAGGTGAACAGAAGAACCAAATGTCGAAAATTGTTATTATGATTGAAACTCTTCTGTATTTTGAAATATATTTTCAATACTTTGTCCCTCAAACTGTCTTTCTCTCGACAATTTGACATAGATTCACAAGGAAGAGTTTTTTATTACAGCCTATTTATTGCACCCATAAACAAATAGAAACGCTCCATAGAAAATCCAAAAGTGCTCCATAAAGAATGAACATATGTTCCATGAAAATGTGCAATGTTACCCATAAATAATTGAAAACGTTCCATACTGCTTCATAGAAAAATTAAATTGCACCATAATAAATTGAAATTGCAGCATAGAAAATAGACAAAGAATTATCAAACTGCACCACAGAAAATATGAATTGCTCCATGAAAAACTGAAAATCCTCCATAGATAGCATATTCTCATAATTTAATTCGACAGGGCTGAATTGCTTTACATTGCATTGCTTTAGTGGTGCATATGTTTAAAGTTATGGAGAAATTTCAATTTTTTATGGAGCAAATTGTATTTTATGTGGTGCAGTTTGATAATACTTATGGAGCATTTGTCTATTTTCTATAGTGCAATTTCAATTTTTTATGGTGCAATTTAATTTTTACCGGTGTGAATAAAGAGTTGAGTGGTAGTTTTAACTAGGAAAAAGTGAGTCGGCTTCTCTGTCGGATGACAATTCCCGGTGACCGCACGGTCAACGCGTGCAGGAGCAATATTCAATTTTCTATGGGTACAATTTTATTTTTTTATGGAGCATTTGTATTTTATCATGGAGCATTTCAGTATTATTTATTGGTGCAAAATTTCACTTTTAATGAGAAAAGTTTATGTTTTACCGGTACATTTTTCATAAAGTATGGAACGTTTTCAATTATTTATGGGTAACATTGCACATTTTCATGGAACATATGTTCATTCTTTATGGATCTCTTTTTGATTTTATATGGAGCATTTGCAATTTGTTATGGTTGCTATAACCTTTTTTAGTATCTCTTTATGCTCGGGTACGGAAGGTACCTTCAAAAATGTAAAGGAACTTGACAACGACCGAAGGCGACGTGCGGATGACAACCTGACTCCATCCACTGCCTCACCACACCGCCAAGCTAGGCAGCGGGCATGCAGATTCTTCGCGAATTGCTTTGTTTTTGCGGGACGCTGTCATTGTTATTGCACTACGGTGCTGGCTGTTTTTCATCTCGTTTAAACGTAGGTTCGTACTTACCATCATCCACCTATCCAGCATTGCGAACCATTGCGCAAATGTGTTTGTTTTTATTATTGGACGAAATCACCTTAAACGGTTTCTGCTGGGGTCCAAACAACAGCCAACAAACCTTGCTCAATGAAACCCCTGCAAAGGATTGACGGGCGCGAGGGTTGGTGGTGGAGCATCAGGCGACGAACGACTTCGTTTGGTTCTCGCGAGCAACCAACTGACTTCATTGCACTGCTGGGAATTGATGTTGTACACCGGAGCGCAAATATAAATGTAAATAAATAAATAACGAGGATGTTATTCTTGAAAATTTAATTGAATTATGTGCCAATGCAATGGTGCCAACTAGGAGGACGGTGCAATTTCGGGATGCGACGGTTCCCTCGCCGCGAAAGCGAGAAGCGATGTGGAAGTAGGTTTTCATTGGCGTGTTAAGGAAAAAGAATTGAACCAAAAATGGTCCTCTGGTCTTTTGGTCTTCTAATCTTCTGGTCTTCTGGTCTTCTGGTCTTCTGGTCTTCTGGTCTTCTGGTCTTCTGGTCTTCTGTTCTTCCGGTCTTCTGGTCTTCTGGTCTTCTGGTCTTCTGGTCTTCTGGTCTTCTGGTCTTCTGGTCTTCTGGTCTTCTGGTCTTCTGGTCTTCTGGTCTTCTGGTCTTCTGGTCTTCTGGTCTTCTGGTCTTCTGGTCTTCTGGTCTTCTGGTCTTCTGGTCTTCTGGTCTTCTGGTCTTCTGGTCTTCTGGTCTTCTGGTCTTCTGGTCTTCTGGTCTTCTGGTCTTCTGGTCTTCTGGTCTTCTGGTCTTCTGGTCTTCTGGTCTTCTGGTCTTCTGGTCTTCTGGTCTTCTGGTCTTCTGGTCTTCTGGTCTTCTGGTCTTCTGGTCTTCTGGTCTTCTGGTCTTCTGGTCTTCTGGTCTTCTGGTCTTCTGGTCTTCTGGTCTTCTGGTCTTCTGGTCTTCTGGTCTTCTGGTCTTCTGGTCTTCTGGTCTTCTGGTCTTCTGGTCTTCTGGTCTTCTGGTCTTCTGGTCTTCTGGTCTTCTGGTCTTCTGGTCTTCTGGTCTTCTGGTCTTCTGGTCTTCTGGTCTTCTGGTCTTCTGGTCTTCTGGTCTTCTGGTCTTCTGGTCTTCTGGTCTTCTGGTCTTCTGGTCTTCTGGTCTTCTGGTCTTCTGGTCTTCTGGTCTTCTGGTCTTCTGGTCTTCTGGTCTTCTGGTCTTCTGGTCTTCTGGTCTTCTGGTCTTCTGGTCTTCTGGTCTTCTGGTCTTCTGGTCTTCTGGTCTTCTGGTCTTCTGGTCTTCTGGTCTTCTGGTCTTCTGGTCTTCTGGTCTTCTGGTCTTCTGGTCTTCTGGTCTTCTGGTCTTCTGGTCTTCTGGTCCTTGGTCTTCTGGTCTTCTGGTCTTCTGGTCTTCTGGTCTTCTGGTCTTCTGGTCTTCTGGTCTTCTGGTCTTCTTGTCTTCTGGTCTTCTGGTCTTCTGGTCTTCTGGTCTTCTGGTCTCCTGGTCTTCTGGTCTTCTGGTCTTTTGGTCTTCTGGTCTTCTGGTCTTCTGGTCTTCTGGTCTTCTGGTCTTCTGGTCTTCTGGTCTTCTGGTCTTCTGGTCTTCTGGTCTTCTGGTCTTCTGGTCTTCTGGTCTTCTGGTCTTCTGGTCTTCTGGTCTTCTGGTCTTCTGGTCTTCTGGTCTTCTGGTCTTCTGGTCTTCTGGTCTTCTGGTCTTCTGGTCTTCTGGTCTTCTGGTCTTCTGGTCTTCTGGTCTTCTGGTCTTCTGGTCTTCTGGTCTTCTGGTCTTCTGGTCTTCTGGTCTTCTGGTCTTCTGGTCTTCTGGTCTTCTGGTCTTCTGGTCTTCTGGTCTTCTGGTCTTCTGGTCTTCTGGTCTTCTGGTCTTCTGGTCTTCTGGTCTTCTGGTCTTCTGGTCTTCTGGTCTTCTGGTCTTCTGGTCTTCTGGTCTTCTGGTCTTCTGGTCTTCTGGTCTTCTGGTCTTCTGGTCTTCTGGTCTTCTGGTCTTCTGGTCTTCTGGTCTTCTGGTCTTCTGGTCTTCTGGTCTTCTGGTCTTCTGGTCTTCTGGTCTTCTGGTCTTCTGGTCTTCTGGTCTTCTGGTCTTCTGGTCTTCTGGTCTTCTGGTCTTCTGGTCTTCTGGTCTTCTGGTCTTCTGGTCTTCTGGTCTTCTGGTCTTCTGGTCTTCTGGTCTTCTGGTCTTCTGGTCTTCTGGTCTTCTGGTCTTCTGGTCTTCTGGTCTTCTGGTCTTCTGGTCTTCTGGTCTTCTGGTCTTCTGGTCTTCTGGTCTTCTGGTCTTCTGGTCTTCTGGTCTTCTGGTCTTCTGGTCTTCTGGTCTTCTGGTCTTCTGGTCTTCTGGTCTTCTGGTCTTCTGGTCTTCTGGTCTTCTGGTCTTCTGGTCTTCTGGTCTTCTGGTCTTCTGGTCTTCTGGTCTTCTGGTCTTCTGGTCTTCTGGTCTTCTGGTCTTCTGGTCTTCTGGTCTTCTGGTCTTCTGGTCTTCTGGTCCTTGGTCTTCTGGTCTTCTGGTCTTCTGGTCTTCTGGTCTTCTGGTCTTCTGGTCTTCTGGTCTTCTGGTCTTCTGGTCTTCTGGTCTTCTTGTCTTCTGGTCTTCTGGTCTTCTGGTCTTCTGGTCTTCTGGTCTTCTGGTCTTCTGGTCTTCTGGTCTTCTGGTCTTCTGGTCTTTTGGTCTTCTGGTCTTCTGGTCTTCTGGTCTTCTGGTCTTCTGGTCTTCTGGTCTTCTGGTCTTCTGGTCTTCTGGTCTTCTGGTCTTCTGGTCTTCTGGTCTTCTGGTCTTCTGGTCTTCTGGTCTTCTGGTCTTCTGGTCTTCTGGTCTTCTGGTCTTCTGGTCTTCTGGTCTTCTGGTCTTCTGGTCTTCTGGTCTTCTGGTCTTCTGGTCTTCTGGTCTTCTGGTCTTCTGGTCTTCTGGTCTTCTGGTCTTCTGGTCTTCTGGTCTTCTGGTCTTCTGGTCTTCTGGTCTTCTGGTCTTCTGGTCTTCTGGTCTTCTGGTCTTCTGGTCTTCTGGTCTTCTGGTCTTCTGGTCTTCTGGTCTTCTGGTCTTCTGGTCTTCTGGTCTTCTGGTCTTCTGGTCTTCTGGTCTTCTGGTCTTCTGGTCTTCTGGTCTTCTGGTCTTCTGGTCTTCTGGTCTTCTGGTCTTCTGGTCTTCTGGTCTTCTGGTCTTCTGGTCTTCTGGTCTTCTGGTCTTCTGGTCTTCTGGTCTTCTGGTCTTCTGGTCTTCTGGTCTTCTGGTCTTCTGGTCTTCTGGTCTTCTGGTCTTCTGGTCTTCTGGTCTTCTGGTCTTCTGGTCTTCTGGTCTTCTGGTCTTCTGGTCTTCTGGTCTTCTGGTCTTCTGGTCTTCTGGTCTTCTGGTCTTCTGGTCTTCTGGTCTTCTGGTCTTCTGGTCTTCTGGTCTTCTGGTCTTCTGGTCTTCTGGTCTTCTGGTCTTCTGATCTTCTGGTCTTCTGGTCTTCTGGTCTTCTGGTCTTCTGGTCCTTGGTCTTCTGGTCTTCTGGTCTTCTGGTCTTCTGGTCTTCTGGTCTTCTGGTCTTCTGGTCTTCTGGTCTTCTTGTCTTCTGGTCTTCTGGTCTTCTGGTCTTCTGGTCTTCTGGTCTTCTGGTCTTCTGGTCTTCTGGTCTTCTGGTCTTCTGGTCTTCTGGTCTTCTGGTCTTCTGGTCTTCTGGTCTTCTGGTCTTCTGGTCTTCTGGTCTTCTGGTCTTCTGGTCTTCTGGTCTTCTGGTCTTCTGGTCTTCTGGTGTTCTGGTCTTCTGGTCTTCTGGTCTTCTGGTCTTCTGGTCTTCTGATCGTCTGGTCTTCTGGTCTTCTGGTCTTCTGGTCTTCTGGTCTTCTGGTCTTCTGATCTTCTGGTCTTCTGGTCTTCTGGTCTTCTGGTCTTCTGATCTTCTGGTCTTCTGATCTTCTGGTCTTCTGATCGTCTGGTCTTCTGATCTTTTGGTCTTCTGATCATCTGATCATCTGGCCGTCTGGTCTTCTGGTCTTCTGATCATCTGGTCTTCTGGTCGTCTGGTCTTCTGATCTTTTGGTCTTCTGATCATCTGATCATCTGGTCTTCTGGTCTTCTGGTCTTCTGATCGTCTGGTCTTCTGGTCTTCTGGTCTTCTGGTCTTCTGGTCTTCTGGTCTTCTGGTCTTCTGGTCTTCTGGTCTTCTGGTCTTCTGGTCTTCTGGTCTTCTGGTCTTCTGGTCTTCTGGTCTTCTGGTCTTCTGGTCTTCTGGTCTTCTGGTCTTCTGGTCTTCTGGTCTTCTGGTCTTCTGGTCTTCTGGTCTTCTGGTCTTCTGGTCTTCTGGTCTTCTGGTCTTCTGGTCTTCTGGTCTTCTGGTCTTCTGGTCTTCTGGTCTTCTGGTCTTCTGGTCTTCTGGTCCTTGGTCTTCTGGTCTTCTGGTCTTCTGGTCTTCTGGTCTTCTGGTCTTCTGGTCTTCTGGTCTTCTGGTCTTCTGGTCTTCTGGTCTTCTGGTCTTCTGGTCTTCTGGTCTTCTGGTCTTCTGGTCTTCTGGTCTTCTGGTCTTCTGGTCTTCTGGTCTTCTGGTCTTCTGGTCTTCTGGTCTTCTGGTCTTCTGGTCTTCTGGTCTTCTGGTCTTCTGGTCTTCTGGTCTTCTGGTCTTCTGGTCTTCTGGTCTTCTGGTCTTCTGGTCTTCTGGTCTTCTGGTGTTCTGGTCTTCTGGTCTTCTGGTCTTCTGGTCTTCTGGTCTTCTGATCGTCTGGTCTTCTGGTCTTCTGGTCTTCTGGTCTTCTGGTCTTCTGGTCTTCTGATCTTCTGGTCTTCTGGTCTTCTGGTCTTCTGGTCTTCTGGTCTTCTGATCTTCTGGTCTTCTGATCTTCTGGTCTTCTGATCGTCTGGTCTTCTGATCTTTTGGTCTTCTGATCATCTGATCATCTGGTCGTCTGGTCTTCTAGTCTTCTGGTCTTCTGGTCTTCTGGTCTTCTGGTCTTCTGGTCTTCTGGTCTTCTGGTCTTCTGGTCTTCTGGTCTTCTGGTCTTCTGGTCTTCTGGTCTTCTGGTCTTCTGGTCTTCTGGTCTTCTGGTCTTCTGGTCTTCTGGTCTTCTGGTCTTCTGGTCTTCTGGTCTTCTGGTCTTCTGGTCTTCTGGTCTTCTGGTCTTCTGGTCTTCTGGTCTTCTGGTCTTCTGGTCTTCTGGTCTTCTGGTCTTCTGGTCTTCTGGTCTTCTGGTCTTCTGGTCTTCTGATTTTCTGGTCTTCTGGTCTTCTGGTCTTCTGGTCTTCTGGTCTTCTGATTTTCTGGTCTTCTGGTCTTTTGATCTTCTGGTCTTCTGATCATCTGATCATCTGGTCGTCTGGTCTTCTGGTCTTCTGATCGTCTGGTCTTCTGATCTTCTGGTCTTCTGATCTTCTGGTCTTCTGATCATCTGATCATCTGATCATCTGGTCGTCTGGTCTTCTAGTCTTCTAGTCTTCTGGTCTTCTGGTCTTCTGGTCTTCTGGTCTTCTGGTCTTCTGGTCTTCTGGTCTTCTGGTCTTCTGGTCTTCTGGTCTTCTGGTCTTCTGGTCTTCTGGTCTTCTGGTCTTCTGGTCTTCTGGTCTTCTGGTCTTCTGGTCTTCTGGTCTTCTGGTCTTCTGGTCTTCTGGTCTTCTGGTCTTCTGGTCTTCTGGTCTTCTGGTCTTCTGGTCTTCTGGTCTTCTGGTCTTCTGGTCTTCTGGTCTTCTGGTCTTCTGGTCTTCTGGTCTTCTGGTCTTCTGGTCTTCTGGTCTTCTGGTCTTCTGGTCTTCTGGTCTTCTGGTCTTCTGGTCTTCTGGTCTTCTGGTCTTCTGGTCTTCTGGTCTTCTGGTCTTCTGGTCTTCTGGTCTTCTGGTCTTCTGGTCTTCTGGTCTTCTGGTCTTCTGGTCTTCTGGTCTTCTGGTCTTCTGGTCTTCTGGTCTTCTGGTCTTCTGGTCTTCTGGTCTTCTGGTCTTCTGGTCTTCTGGTCTTCTGGTCTTCTGGTCTTCTGGTCTTCTGGTCTTCTGGTCTTCTGGTCTTCTGGGGTCTTCTGGTCTTCTGGTCTTCTGGTCTTCTGGTCTTCTGGTCTTCTGGTCTTCTGGTCTTCTGGTCTTCTGGTCTTCTGGTCTTCTGGTCTTCTGGTCTTCTGGTTTTCTGGTCTTCTGGTCTTCTGGTCTTCTGGTATTCTGGTCTTCTGGTCTTCTGGTCTTCTGGTCTTCTGGTCTTCTGGTCTTCTGGTCTTCTGGTCCTCTGATCTTCTGATCTTCTGGTCTTCTGGATTTAATCAATTTCTTAATTAACTTTGCTCCGATGAGCTTGAATGTGGTTAAATAATTCATTAAATTCTTAATTTTCAGTCATCAGGCAATAGATAGACATTTGTTGGTTTTCCGTTACATTCTGAGATTTCAATCAAGATTTGTTTTTAGACTAACTTTCATCCATCAGATAGATGGACTACACATAATCGAAGCACCCCATCTCACTAAAGCAACAGAATCACCTCCTTTCCACTTACCAGTTTTCATCAGTCAAAAGCATCGGCAATAACTCAAAAGCCACATATCAAAGACATCAATCGACATTTGGATTTTCGAATCTCTTTGTCCCTTTCAGAGTCCCCCGAAGGCAAACGAAACAACACGGGTGGTGTACCCAACAACTAATCGATGAAAGTCCATCAGAATCCTTCCGGTCTGGCCATCGGTTACTACTGTCTGGCTTCCTGAATGCAACACTTGCCCCCAAAAGGGTCAGAGTCAATTTAGGCAAGTTGGTCCGAACAACGAATGGCAGGCAGGCAGGCAGGTGATTGCTTGTTTGATCACCTGCCTGGTTCGTTCGAAAATACGACGACATCAACAAGAACATCGAATGGAACACAAGCAAACACCAACAACAGGACAACGGACAGTACACAACGCTGCTGAACGAGTCCGAATTCATAAGATTTTAATTCGATTATTGTTGCTTGGTACTGGATCTGTGTTGGAAGTAGGTTGAGTTGCACATGTATGCAGAAGGACAAACTTTCCATCAGGGATGGCTCGCTTTTTTCTTTTCATATTTTTGATTTTCGTTTCTTCAGATTTTCTGGTTTTCGGATCTTTTCGTTTCCTGGTCTTCTGAATTTATGATTTTATGTGCTTTGTTCCTGGTCCTCCGATTTCCAGGTCTTTTCATTCTTTGGTTTTCTGATCTCTTATTCTGTCTAACTTTTGGTTTCTGTTCTGGTTTTCATTTCTTCTGGTTTTTTGTTTTTCTGGTATTGTAATTTTCTAGTTTTACGGTCTTCTGGTTTTCTCGTCTTGTGTATATAAGTTTTCTGGTTTTCTGGTCTTATGATTTCCTGGTCTTCTAGTTACTTTTTTCTGGTGTTCTGGTATTCTTATAAACTGATCTTCTGGTTTCCGTAACTTGAGTCTACTAGTCTGATTTGAAAATTCTTCTCTTCCGGCTTTCTGGTCTTCTGGTTCATGTTGTTTTGGTTTTCCTTTCTTCTATTCTTTTGGTTTTCAGGTCCCTACATTTTGGTTTTCTGGTTTTTTGATCTTTTTATTTTTTTGTTCTCATTTCTGGGCTCTTAATTATCTGGTGTTCTGATGTTTATGGTCATTTTGCCAATTGAAATTCTGGTTTTCTTTGTACTTCTAAATAGATGTACAAGCAATAACCAGTATTTTATTACTTTTCAAAACAACCTAGTTACTGAACTTATACATACCATCCCTGTCATCCAGCGTCCATCCGAACCGACCGAGAACCGATGCAGTTTTAATTTTTCATCAGATAGCAACTTCCGGGATCGAGAACCACTTCCGGCAAAAGATAATCTCGACGACGAGGACGGGTGCTCTGGTGGTGCAGCAGCCAGCAGGTGGAGTTCATGCGACAGCACAAAAAGATGCTCTATCTGCGCGATTGCTCCGGTGTACCTCCGGTCAAGATGCCTTCCTCGCAGTCAAACCCCATTCTCCAAAAGGGAGTTGTTGATTTTCTTCATCCTCACCTGGGCGCCTTCTTCCGGAAGGTACTCTAACCTCACCTCATCCAGTTGGCGTTACATAATTAATTTTCACTCAGAAGATGGGAATGGAGCGCGTGGCATGGAGCTCGACTCGTTTGGAGTTATCTCCCGAACGGAGCCAAGATTGTTGTAGAGCAACTTTGGGCGAACGAACTCATCACATATGCTGGAGAGCGCGCGCGTACACACTTTCGAATAACGGATGATGTTGGCGTCGTGGGTTCGAGAGTCCCGGAGTTGAAGCATTTCGCCGGTTTTTTTTGCCATCCAGAAGAACAACAACTACGAGCTGCATCTCGTAGCACGTGGCATCGACAACGGCAACCACACGTTCGCTTGGTTGTTCTTATTCATTAGAAAGTTTGCGCTCGGCAGCGGTGGAAGTAGGACGACGACGAGTGCTTAGAGCTGAATGCTTAACTGCTAGACGACGCATGTGCAGAGATGTATCATCATATATAGCTGCCAAATGAGCGTACGGGCGCGGGTGGCTGGAAGATAAGGCGATATGGGTTGAGGGTGATGTTCCCGTAAAACTTTTCACCACTCTAGGGCTTCCAGGGGTTCATGTGTGGACGTTGCCGTTCGTGGATTGCGAATTGAAATTCTGTTCTCGAAGTTTGTTCGCAGAAGGTTTGCTCATCTACAGCGATGCACTAGGACTGGGGTAGCATATTTGAGCGCTAACGTTGTTGATTTTATGGTCGCTGCAATAGAGAACAACTTAGTTTTAGACTTAGAATGCGGGAATATGGTGCGCGCATCCGAACTGGGATTGGACCAGATTCTCATAGTAAAGTTCTATGAGCGTTTATGGTGATAAGCAAGAATTCTTTTGGGGATATCTAGAGGATTTTTTTCTGATATTCTTCCAGCTTTTTCTTTCAGAGATACCTCATTGGGTAATCTTCAGGAAGTTGGTTCTGAAATCCTAAACACTTCTCCAGTAATTCCTCTGGAATCACCAGATTATTTAAGAAAATCTTGTATGGACTGCTTCAAAAATTATTCCACGAATTTCCTCAGAAATCCTTCAGTAAATTCTTCAATTAATCTTTGAAAGATTCCTCCAGGAATTCAAAAAAAAGATTTAGTTAAAACCATGCATGAATGTCTTCAAAAAATAATCGAAAAGTCCTCCTGGAATTTCTTTAAAAAATCATCTAGCGATTCAGAAAATCTTCCTGAGAAATTTAAAGGAATTCTGCGTGGAATGACTTCGGACTGTTTTTGGATTTCGAAGAGAAACCCTTTAAGAATACTTCCTTTGTTTCTTATAGAAAATTCTTAGTTTCCTATAGAATTTACTTCAAAACTTGCTGAAGATTGCTCCATAAATTAATTTAGGAACTTTTTTATAAAACTTTCCCTGCATTCCTTCCATAATTGCTCCATAGAATCCTTAAGAAAATTCTCCAGGAATTCCTATAATAAAGTCTTTCACTGATTGCTTCAAAATTGCCTTTAAAGAATGCTCCAAAAATTACTCAAAAAGCTTTCAGCTTCTTCGGGTATCCCTTAAAAATTCACCATAGTTTTTTTTTTCAGGAATCCAACGAGCTTGGTGGTTTTGTGGCTACCGCTTCTGATGCATATGTAGAAGGGCATGGGTTCAATCCCTGGCCCGTCCCTTTCTTCCTACTTTGTATCTTTTTTCTACTTTCTCTTTCTCTCTTTTCTCTTCATATACAACTTATGTATATTCATATGTTAATAGCTATCGCTAGAACCAGAAACGAATTGAAAAGGTCGTTTCCTTTCCTTCCAACTTCCACAGCACAGTGTATATAACGCCTACAAATTATGCAACAAAAGCGAACTGTGCCGCTTGAACTTCATAGTATTCCCCACACAGTCTATCACTTACCGAACCGAACACTTTAAATATCCCCTATCCATGGATCGCATCACCGACCCAACGGTGACTCCCAGATCTCCCATCCTTTCCATCTAACAAATACCCCAGTCCGTGTTGGTTATGGGGATGCAGAGGTGCTCTCGGTCTCTAGCATCAACAATCAGTACGCTCTAACATTCCTTTCCCTTCCCAGCTGACTATAAGGACTTGGCTGGCGCCGTTATTGATAAAAAATGCATGAGCTGCTAAAATTGCACCTCGAGAATAAGTGGAATGTCCCAGCCCTTATTCAGTTGGATCTCAGTGCCATTGGTACCAGTTCAGATCAATCACGGAGGATCGTTTGATCGTTTTGATCGTTGATCATTGTTTTTTTGTTTCAGGAAACCATCGTAAAATTCTTTCAAGAAATCATCCAAGGATTCTTTAGGAAATGCTTTCAATGGTTCTTTATGAAAATCAGAGGTTTTTTTTCTCCAAGGATGTATTTAGAATATCTTCCACAGAGTTCTTCAGAAATTCTAACAAAGATTCCTTCAGAAAATCATCCAGAGATTTTTTAGAAATTTCGCTGGAGACGTCTTCAAAAATTCCTTATATAACTTCTCCATAAATTAGTCCTTAGTTCAAGGACTCCAAATCCAGAATCGTCTCTGGATTTCTTCAAAAATTACTCCAGGTCTGAATTACCAAGGTTTCTTTCAGAAACTCTTCTGACGTTTTTTTTAGAAATTCATCCAGGGATTCTTTAAGAAATTTCTCCAGAGCTTCCTACCAAAGACCAACCTAAGACCTCCATCTCCCATACATCGCTTGGAAATTTCAGGGCGCATGAAGTACTAGAGCAAAAAAGTATCATACCTTCAATCAATAAAACTTTGAGCCCCACTAGTAACCCGTTATTGTTGCTAAGCGTAACTAACACGTTGTTTATATAAATATAAACAAGAAAAATGATTGCGTTGGAAAATCTCTTTTCGTGTTATTTGCTCTATTTAAATTTTATTCTTCCATTTTAGGATGCTAATTGCTTGAATAAATACTGAAGCTATGCAATGATGGATAGCGTACATATCCAAGTCTGATACCTCAGTTCAGAGCCAGTTTTAATCATTTGCATCAGAAACAGTGCTCAGACTGACAAGGTCAAAATCTTCAGTGATATTCAGTTGCATGTAGTTTTCATGGAGCCCGTTCGGAACCTTCCCAAGCAAATTCAATCCTGCACCTGGACCCGATGCGTAATTAGGAACGGCTTTGTGTAGTGATAATAATTTACAGAAGTTCCTTTCCTATCACAAGCAATATGGCAATTCAAACGAGTCTCCATCAAAAAGGCGATGAAGTCCAGATTATTATAATGTAACCGGGACTTTCATAACATGATACCATCCACTTCATATCCACTATTTCCGGTTATCTTTCGTCCGATCAATTTGTTTGTGTGTTTAGATTCGGAGTTGATGCTTTAATTTGATGTTGTAAAGATTTTTTTAATGTCGTGATAATATTCAGTTTGTAATAAAATAACCCACTAAGCATCCCCCAACCCCAACCTTTCCCATGCTATATAATTTAGAAGCAAATTGGGACAGCTCTATCATATGCTCCGCCATGGGAAAATATCAAAAATAAAGTATTAAATTTCAGAATAGGCTGATTTTTTATTCAACTTTGGCAGCTAAAGATGGGTCAGTTTTTGCTGTGATGACGGTGATAATTCGGATAATATTTTAATATGTAACAGCACTTGTGTTTATCATTTCAAGTCTGAAGAACAAACCCTTCTTCAGTACAATCGGTATACGCAAATACAAGAGAGCAACATCAAATCAGACCGAGTGTAGAACATAGAATAAGGATGTAACAGACTACTGAAGTTATCAGCATTTGGAGATGGTAGGCAATGTTTACATACGAAAGATTTCTTAAGAGCTAGGTAAAGTGCTGCCTTAAGGGCTGTTTGCAGTTCAGAATGAATTTTATGGCCTATCTTGATGCATGGGGAATTCCTTGCCTGAATCGCCCAAAAACGGTTTTTTCTTCGATCGCAGTACGCAGTTGCGAACGAATGACAATTCAAATAGCAGTCATCGTAGTAAATTCCTGCAAGGAATCGCTCAAGAAGTTTCTTGAGCGATTTCTTTCAAACAGGAAACTGGAAACAGGAAGCCCAATTGAAACCCATCTACTGTCATTAGCTAGTACTTTGCTACAACACTACAATTCTTTATTACACCAACAAACCTATCCTCAAAATGACTGACAATTCTCAGGTCATTTTGACAGATGTAATATGAGCATGAAAAGGACGGCAACAAGATCGATAAAGTAGTATATATGATCCGTCTTTTTCGTGCATGTATGTGGTCTGTCAAAATGACCTGAGAATTGTCAAACATTTTCATGGCTAGCTTTGTTGGTGTATTAAAGAATGACCTCGTCGTGGGCAACTGTGATACCCACCTCTCCTCTTCTTGGCGTAACGTCCTCGCTGGGACAAAGCCTGCTTCTCAGCTTAGTGTTCGATGAGCACTTCCACAGTTATTAACTGAGAGCTTCCTCTGCCAATGACCATTTTGCATGTGTATATCGTGTGGCAGGCACGAAGATACTCTATGCCCAAGGAAGTCAAGGAAATTTCCTTTACGAAAAGATCCTGGACCGACCGGGAATCGAACCCGTCACCCTCAGCATAGTCATGCTGAATACCCGTGCGTTTACCGCCTCGGCTATATGGATCAATGGCTGTGATACCCAATGTGTATTAAAAATAAGGTAGTCAGCCAAACATCAAATTTGTGTACCGGGGACCAAATGTAGTACTAGAAGTGGTGCCCAGTTTGAGATCGAGTGCTACGACTTAATTTGGACTTTGTTCCTACAGTATCTTTCCAAGTGGTCCAGAACGTGATATATACGATGTTCAGACTGAACTGGAAGCTCAAAAGAGCACTAGTGCCACGCAGTGAGTGATTCTCGAAATAAATTGTTTCCATGTGAAAGCTCTTAGTCTTCTGCGCAATTTTGCCAAAGACAGTATCTTTCTAAGGTGCCGGCCAGAGTGGACGCGTCACACGACGCGGCGCGGAAATTTGCACTCAAAGGAATAACAATCAATAATAAGGACCTGTCAAATCGCATGGAAAATTCGCGTCGCATCGCGTGACGCGTCCACTCTGGCCGTACCCTAAGTGGTCCAGAACACGAGATATACGACGTTCAGACTGAACTGTAAGCTCCTAAGAACACTAGCGCCACGCAGTGAGTGATTCTCGAACTAAATTATTGCTATGCGACAGCTCTTAGTTGTCTGAGCCACTTTGCCGAAGACAAAATCCTTCTAAGTGGTCCAGAACACGAGATACATATATGTTATTCAGACGAGATATACAACGTCTAGACTGAACTGGAAGCTCCTAAGAACACTAGTGCCACGTAGTGAGTGATTCTCGAACTAAATTGTTTTCCTTGCGAAAGCTCTTAGACTTCTGAGCAACTTTGCCGAAGACGGTCCAGAACGCGAGATATTCCACAACTACTGGCAAAATGTAGTGCTCTCCCACATGTCAGACTTGGTGCCCTGTGTAGCAGATTCCCGGTGGCGGTAAACATTTCAACACATTTCAACACATTCTTGACGAAATTGTCTAACAAATAAGACGTTGGTCGTTTGAATTGGTGAAAAAATCATCTTTCTATAAGGGTTTGAATTTCTGGGTCATAATGACCCAAATGCTTTATTCGTAACCTTTTTTGTGGTGCCATTTTGATTTCAAGGTTAATAAATTCTTCTAATGATTCCTGCCTTATTCAGAAAATTTTCCTGATATCCAACAGGAAATCGATTTTGGTATCTTTTTCAAGAAGTCCTTCAGAGATTTGTGTAGAAATTAATTTAGGAATTCCATTGAAAATACGCGTAGGTCCAATTTTTTTTCAGAAAATCAACAAGAAAATTCTGCACAATTTCCACCACATTTTCTGGCATTATCACTTTTAGCGTTTTAGGCAATAATTCCTCCAGAGATTCCTACACGACTCCAGAAAATTTCAATAATTTCTTCACATATTCTTCAAGAAATGTATTCCAAAATGTTTCCTAAAATTCCTACGCAAATTTCTTTCGAAATATCACAAAAGTGATTTTTACCCAAGCAACACACGTGGTTGGAAAACAGTGACGGCAGCGTATGCAAAGGATGCACAGAACTCACAGTGACTTACTGCGAAACCCTTGCATACTCTGCCGTCACTGTTTTGTAGCCATGTGTGTTACTTGGGTAGGAATTTGTAGACGCTTATCTATGTGTTCCTCCAGGTATTCCTACAGGGTTTCATTCAGAAATTCGTCTATATACATATACTGGGCCCATATAGCCGAGGCGGTAAACGCACGGGTATTCAGCATGACCATGCTGAGGGTGACGGGTTCGATTCCCGGTCGGTCCAGGATCTTTTTCGTAAAGGAAATTTCCTTGACTTCCTTGGGCATAGAGTATCTTCGTGCCTGCCACACGATATACACATGCAAAATGGTCATTGGCAGAGGAAGCTCTCAGTTAATAACTGTGGAAGTGCTCATAGAACACTAAGCTGAGAAGCAGGCTTTGTCCCAGTGAGGACGTTACGCCAAGAAGAGGAGAGAGGAGGACATATACTGCCACGAAATCCTCCAAACATTTCATTCAATAGTTTATCAAGGAACTTCCAATAAATTCCTCATTTTTTTTCTAGGGTTTTCCGAAAAGTTTCTGCATGTGTTTTTCCAGGAAGTTCTTATAAAATCCTCTCGGGATTTCTTCAAAAATTTTCCTGGGATTTCTTCACATTTTTCTCCCAAGATTTCTACAAAAGTTCTTCCATGGAGTTTTTCAGAATTTCTTCTGCATGTTTTACAAGTTCTACAGAGACGGCTCCAGATATCATTCTCTGGGTATCTTCATGAATTCTGTGATAAATTGTTTCAACAATTCCTGCAGAAATTCCCATAAGGATTTTTTTTGAAGTTGCTTCTGCGCTACCATCAGAAATATATCCTGGGATGCTTTTGGAGATCAATATGCTCCCTGCAGTAGTTGTTCAGATATTTATCCAGGGATGTTCCAGAAGTTGTTCCAGAAGGTGCACAAAAATTACTAAAGAATTCCTTGGAAAATTCGTGAAAGAATTTCTAAGAAATTCCGGGTTCCTGGTCCTAAAGAAGTTGCTTGAAAAAAATCTCCTAGAGAGAACTTTGAAAATTCCTAAATGAAATTCTTGGATTATTTTACAGGAATTTCAAGAAAATTTTTGAAGCAATTTCTGAAGCTAAAATACATATATGGATCATACCTGAAAAAAAAACACCAAAAATACCTCCTTGATCCAAAAAATTAATCAAAAAAAGCAAATAATCCCATGCAAAAATTCCAGAACAATTTCTGCAGAGATTCCTAGAAAAATCCGTAGATGAATTCCTAAAAACATTTCACGAAAATGTTTGTAGAAATCGCAGACGATGGTACTGGTGGAATTCCTCAATAAATTGCTAAGGGAACGCCGGACGGTTTGCTGAAGGAATCCTTAGAAGATCGCTTTGAGATACTACTACAGCATTTCTCTTATAAAAATATGATACAGTTTTTGAAGGATTTGTACTCAAAAATCCCTACTGCCTGGAGAGATATTTTAAAGTAATCCTGCAGAAACAAAAAAATCCTGGAGGATCTTTTTACAAAACCACTTGAAAAATATAAATTACTGAAGTTTTAATATCTTAAAGAACGGGACAACCCTAGGGACAACCCTCTTCAGATATTCATAAAAAATCTTGAAAAACCCATTGCCATGATATGGATTCTGGAGTAGTATTGGCAAGAATTTTTGAAAAAGTCTTCGGAAACAAATTCTAAAGGAGTAACTGAAGAAATCCAAAGCAAAGCCATGAGTAACACCTGTAGGAACATTGGAGAAATATATGGAGGAACTCAGAGCATGCTTTCTTAAGAATTTGCTAGAAGAATGTCCAAACAATTGCTCTAGAAAATCCCAGGTGATTCCTCTGGAGATATTTAACCTTCATCCAGCCAACGTACATTTTCCACCTTCGGAAAAGCACAAAAATGGTCATAACTTTTTTGTTTTTCGATGGATTTTGATGAAATTTTCACAACTTCCCGAAAAACTCTTCTAGTTTTTGATGCCGGGGACATGAGTGCCTGGTCCACATGGTTCCGGAGTTATTCCGGATTGTCTTGGGGTACCAAAATTGGCCGCATACTTTGGGCAACGTATATCTCAAGATCCCGATGAGTTAGAAGTATAGTGTCTTCGGCGAATTTGTTCAGCAGGTTAAGAACTAATTGGCAACGGCGACTTTAGTTCGCGATTCGGCCGCTGCCAGTGTCAAAAATGTTCAAACCCTCATATCTCAGAAACCTGATAAGATAGAATGATGCTGTCTTCGGCAAACTTCTTCAGCAAGCTCAGAACTATCTGATAGTAAAGCCTTTGGTATGGGATTTATCCGCTAGGTGGCGCATTGTGTCTAAATAATTCAAACACGTATATCTCGATACCCTAATGAGGTACAAGCATGCCGTTTTCAGCAAAGTTATTCAGCAGGCAAAGATCTATCTGGCAATGGCGTCTTTGGTTCAAAAATCGTCCGCTAAGTGGCACCAGAGTCAAACATTTTCAAACTTCTATATCTTAGAATCCTGATGAGATAGAATGATGCCGTCTTCAACAAAGTTCGTCAGCAAGCTAAAAGCTGTCTGATAGTTGAGTCTTCGCTAGGTGGCACCTTGTGTATAATATTTAAATACCTGTATCTCGTTACTGTAATAAGCTAAAAGCATGGCATTTTCTGTAAAGTTGTTCGGCAAGTTGAGATCTATCCGGCAAAGGCGACGCTAGGTGACACCAGCAATCAAAACATTCAAAACTGTGGAGCGGACCTGGTGTGATGGTTAGAACACTTGACTATCACGCCGAGGACCTGGGATCGAATCCCACTCCCGACAAACTCGCAAAATGTGAGTTCTTCCTTCGGAAGGGAAGTAAAGCGTGGGTCCCGAGATGAACTAGCCTAGAGCTAAAAATCTCGTTAATATAGATAAAAAAAAAAAAACATTCAAACAATTTTATCTCAAAAATCGGAAAACAACTAGCAAATTGTTCCGAAAGATGAGAGGAAGTAAGACGTATCTGGTGTCCTTGGTTCTGATATTATTCGATAGGTTCCATCTAGTATTAGAAAAATATTTGTATGAACACCCTAATGAACAAGAAGTATTCCATTTTCAGCATAGATGTTCAGCAAGCTAAGAGCCACTTGGAGGATAGTAGACGGTCGAGTACGGTGGTACAAGAGGCAATACTTTAACACCGTCTTTGACCCCCTGCAGACAAATTTTGTCGCCCTACAATTTTGCTTCTTTTGCTTTGTTTTTTTTTCCGGGAATTTCTACAGGAACTATTCCGGGAATTTTTCCAGAAATTTCTCCGGGAATTCCACCGGGAATTTATACAAGAACTAAACTGGGAATTTCTCAAGAATTTCAGGAATTTCTTGAGGAAATCTTCCGGGAATCCTTTTAGGACACCCTCCAGAAGTTCTTCCGGGAAATCCTCTAGGAAATCCTCTAGGAAATCCTCTAGGAACTCCTCCGGAGATTCCTCGCAAATCTAGGACTTCCATCAGAAACTCCTTCAGGAATTCCTTCGGCAATTTCTGCAGGAATTCTTTTGGGAAGTTTTCCAAGAATCCCTCCGGACGTTTTTTTTCCAAGATTTTCTCCGGAAATTTCACTGAGAATTTCCAAAGGAATTCGTCCATGAGAGCCTCCGGGAATTCCTCCATGAACTCCTCCGGGAATTTCTTCAAGAATTCCTCCGGGATGTTCTATAGGAATTCCTTCAAGAATTTCTCTAGTAATTTATCCGGGAATTTTTCCAGAAGTTTCTTCAGGAATATATCCGGGAATTTTCTAAAGAAAACTATCGTTTTTTTTCAAGAAAATGCTCTGGGAATTTCTCCAGGAATCCCTGTTTTTTTTCACAAAACCCTCGATAGTTTCTCCCATAATTCCTCTAGAACTTCCTTTCCGAATACCTCCGGGCATTTATTCCGTAATTCTTCCGGGATTTTCTCTAGGAATTCCTCCAAAGATGTCTCCGGGAATTTCTCCAGGAAAACCTTTAGAAATTGTTTTGGGAATTTTTTCTGGAAATCCTCCAGGAATTCTTTCAGGAAGTCTTCCGGGAACTCTTCTGAAATTCCTCCGGGAATTTTTAAAGGAAATCTTCGGGATTTTCTCAGGAAATACTCTGGGAATTTCACCAAGTGAGAATCCCTCTAGGATTTCCTCCAAAAATTCCTCCTATAATTTCACCTGAAATTCCTCTGGAAAACTCTTTAGGGAATCCTCCTCCCTGGGGGATTCCCCGGAGGAAATTCCTGAAAGAATCTCTCAAGGAATCCCCTAAGAGATTTCCTGGAGGAATCCCCGGAAGAATTTCAGGAGGAATTGCTGATGGGAGTCTTAGAAGAATTCCCTGAGAAATTCCCGGCGGGATTCCTGGAGAAAACAAAAGAGGAATTTCTAGAGAAATTCCCATAGGAATTCCTGGAGAAATTCCCAGAGGAATTCCTGAAGAAATTCTCAGAGGGTTTTCTGAAAAAATAAGTCACGGAAGACTTCCCGAAGGAAGTCTTCCTGGAGAAATTCCCAGTGGATTTTTTTTTTGAAAAATAAAACCGGATAAATCCCAAACCAAAGACTTTACTATCAGAGAATTCTGAGCTTGCTGAAGGATTTTGCAGAAGACAGCATCATTCTATCTTATCAGGTTTCTGAGTTATGAGGGTTTGAACATTTTTGACACTGGCGCCACCTTGCGGCCGAGTCGCGAACTAAAGACGCCGTTGTCAGTTAGTTCTTAACCTGCTGAACAAATTCGCCGAAGATACTATAGTTCTGCCTCATCGGGATCTTGAGATATACGTTGCGCAAAGCATGTGGCCAATTTTGGTACCCCAAGACAATCCGGAATAACTCCGGAACCATGTGGACCAGGCACCCATGTCCCCGGCATCATAAACTAGAAGAATTTTTCGGGAAGTTGTGAAAATTTCATCAAAATCCATCGAAAAACAAAAAAGTTATAACCATTTTTGTGCTTTTTCGAATGTGGAAAATGTACGTTGGCTGGATGAAGGTTAAGCAAAAATTTTGGAAAAAGATTCAGGAAAAAAACATTTAAAAGAAAACACAGAGAAATTTATGGAAGAATCATCGAATCTTTGTGAAAAAATCTCACCTGATTTTTTTTTAAGAAACATATTGAGGAATTCCTGAAGATATCTCTGGAGAAATTCCTAGAAGAGCTTCTTAAGAAACTTTTGGAAGCGTGAAACTCCTGCAAAATTCCTGACAACATTTGTGGATGAAATCCTCAAAAATGTTTGGAAAATACATTGAGTATAACTAGAATGAACTTTTGTAGCAATTCTTGAAATAATTTCCTATAGAATTTATTACTTAGATTCATAGGAAATTTCATATGAAACTTTTGAGTAAACACGTTGGCCAGTTACAAGGTAAATCTTGTGAGAAATTTTTTGAGAAACTGCTGAAAAAGTCCATGGAAAACTCATGCTGGAATTCCTGAGAAAAATCTTTTGTGGAATCACTGGAAAAATTTTCAAAAAACTGATGAACAGGGATACATTCTGATGGGATACTAACGGGTATCCGGGTATTTAAGGAATTCTTGCTAAAACTATGATAAGAAACCCAGCGCGATTTTTTTTTCTGTCAATATTTCATAATATTTTTTTTTATTAAATCCTAGAATAATCCCTAAAGGAATTTTTTGCAGTGTCCCTGGAGGTAATCCTTGAAAATGTTCTTAAAATTTTTACCTACCTCTAACTGAATATAAAGTTTGCATTCTTCTTCAAATTTTCTCCAAAGATCCCATCTATGAAGAACACAAGAACTCCTAAAGCACTATATTCGGGGATCCCACTTTCGCAGGAGTGAATTCTGGTATTCCTCCGTGTTTTTTGGAGGTTCCCACTCAGAATTCCTGCAAAGATTTGTGCCAGAAATTTCTTCTGAGATTCCTCCTGAAATATCTTCGGGAATGTTTCAGAAGTTCCATCGAGCCTTTTTCCAGGAGTTTCGCCAAATCTTCCTCGGACATTCCTACATAAATATCATTAGCACAGCCTTTTCCTGGAGAATTCTCTGGACATGCCTACAGGATTGACTTCTTTGGGATTATTTCGGTGACTCCTCCATGAGAATTTATCTAGGGATTCCTAACTACATCTTTTCTGGAATTCCACCTGTGTATCCCAGAGATTCCTTCAGAAATTCCATTGGTATTTTTTTCGGGAATTGTTTCGTAGATTGCTCTAGCAATTTCTTCGGGGATTTATCCAAGGATGTCAGGCCATTCGGCCGAAGGTCATCAGGCCGAATGGTCATTAGGCCGAAGGTCATTAGGCCGAATGGTCTTTTTTGCCGTTACGGGGGCACTGGGGCAAAACCTGCTTCGTAGCTTAGTGTTCTATGTATGAGCTCTTCCACAGTTCTTAACGAAGAGCTTCCGCTGCCAATGACCACGTTGCATGTGTATATCGTGTGGTTTTCACGAAGATACACTTTAACCAAGGATGCCAAGGAAATTTCCGTTACGAAAAGTTCCTGGACCGACCGGGAATTTAACCCGTCACAAACAGCATGATTTTTTTTTTCCTTTTTTTGAACATAGGTCTTTCTTTCTAGTATCTTTGCCAAAATAGATTTTGGCACAAAAACTGCTGATATTCAAATTATAATTTTTTCCTTTTTTTAAACATAGACTATTCTTTCTAGTTTCGTTGTTAAAATAGTCTTTGGCAATAAATGTTGAAACAGATAATAAAAAAACAGATCTGTTTCCACTTTCATAACTGCTGAATTGCAATTCATCCTGATGACCATTCGACCTAATGACCCTGCATCCATCCAAGCATTTCTATAAGGATCCCTCCATGAAACCCTATAGAAATTTCATCGTAGATTTTTTTCGGGGATTCCTTCACAAGAATAGCTTTAGAAATTCTACGGAATATTCTCGGGGGATTACTTCAGGAATTTCTTTGAGTATTAGCAAGACAATCCCCTTGGTTGATTGCTATTGAAATTACCACCAGGAATACTCCCACAAAATACCTGGGAAGAGTTTCCAGAAAACTCACAGAACAGAGGAACTAAAATAAACTCGCTTAGGTAGTTCACCAGGAATATCTTCATGGATTGCTCCAGATTTCCTTTGGAGATTCAGATAGAAATTCCTACAAGGATTTCTACAGGAATGCTTTGAGAATTTCGTCAGCAAGTTCTTCCCAGGATCAAAGATTCCTACAGAAATTTCTTTGGGAATTTTGCCAAGAAATATTTCAGGGATTCGTTCAGAAATAGTATTAGAAATTCATGCAAAAATTGCTTCGGGAATATTCTTGACATTTCCTCGAAGTCTTCTACAGTTCCTCTAGAGCTTTTCTCGGTTAGGAATTCTGGAATTCCATTGGAGATTTATTCAAAACTATCAGAAGAACTCCAGGCCCAGGGGGAGTTATTGAATTGACTTCCAGAAAAAATCCCCGAGGAATTTTCGAAGAAATAATCAAAAGAATGCCCATATAGCCGAGGTGGTAAACGCACGGGTATTCAGCATGACCATGCTGAGAGTGACGGGTTCGATTACCGGTCGGTCCAGGATCTTTTCGTAGAAGAAATTTCCTTGATTTCCTTGGGCATAGAGTATCTTCGTGCCTGCCACACGATATACACGTGCGGCTCCGTGGTCGTGCGGCTAGAGTCACCAAGCTCTTAGTCGCATCGTGCTGAGGAGCGCGGGTTCGATTCCCGCCGCAGCTGTCAGGAAAAGTTTTCGGCTGTGCCACTGGGCGTTGCATGCTAGTCCGTTGTCTAGTGTCGTGCTTCCTTCAAAGAGCGAAAATGCTCACTGGAAGCATTGAACGTGTCCGTGTCTTTTAAAATAATCATTGGCAGAGGAAGCTCTCAGTTAATAACTGTGGAAGTGCTCATAGAACAGCTGAGAAGCAGGCTTTGTCCCAGTGAGGACGTTACGCCAAGAAGAAGAAGAAGAATCGAAAGAATGCCCGAAGGCATTCCGTGTCCTGGAGTTATCCCAGAGGAAGTCCATGGAAAAACTCCCGAGTGAATTTCATAATGAACCCTGCGAGGCCATTTCTGAAAGAATATTATTAATTATATTTTGGGAAAAACGCCCGGAGTGCTTCCCAAGGGAATTCCTAGGAAAGTCCCCGAAGGCATATCTGGAGAAATTCACAAAAGAATATCTGGAGGCATACGCCAATAAAATTATTGAGGAATCTCTAGAAACTCCTGCAGAAATCTTTAAGCGCCTTACTGAAGGAAACCCCTCGAGGAAACTCCAGGAATAGTCCCAAAGGAATTTCTGGAGAAATCTGGGGAGGAATCTCCAAAAAAAAAAATCCAGGAGAAATCTCCAAAGAAGTGCCTAGAGAAATTTCCGAAAGTATGTCTGGAAGAATCCCTCGAGGGAATTACTAGAAGATATTTCTATCCCTGGAGGAACACGACATATCACATAGGGATTCCTGGAAACAGCTTCAAAAAATGTCGGATTGAAAAACCGGAAGTTCCTGAAGAAAAACTTGGAGATATTTACAAAGTTATTTCTGGGAGAAATCCCAGTTTATAATTTTTAGAAGAATCCCAGGTAAACTTTCTTCAAAATTAATTATATTCGGGGTCCTCCCAAAATTCCGTTTTGAAATTTCCATAGGAATTTCTTCAATATCTTCTTCTGGGACTCCTCCAGAGTTTCTTGTCTTAAATTATTTCATAGTTTTTTTTGCAGAAATTGCTTCTAGGTTTCCTCCTGTATTGCCCTCTCGGATTACTTCAGTAATTCTTTCTTTTCCTGAAATTACCTCAAGCGTTATTACTGAAATATCTTCAAATAGTCCATGAAGATTTTCTTGATCGCTTACCGCAAAAATGGCTCCAATTATTCTCCTAAAGATTGATCGGACAAGAAATCTATAGATTCTTCTAGATATTCATGTCTTCAATGATTTCTTCGAGAATTTATCAAAAGTTTCATTCAAGGACTCCTCCGAAAGTCAATCTGGGAACTTCTACAGCAATTACCCTAAGGATTCCTCCAGCCATTTGTTAAAGATTTCGTTGAAGGGCTCTTCTCAGAATAATGTAAAGCATTCAACCTGGAATTCTTAAACAATCATTTTGTTTAACAATCTCCAAGACCTCCCTTGAGTATAGGCCATCTGATTTACAAGCGACTGATTATGAAACGCTTTATAAAGTCTCGGAAATCCCCCTGAAGCTCACCTGAGAGCATTAGCTATACAAATGTGTTTTCAAAAACTGTAAGCCCTTAAGCCCCCTCGAAATCTCATGTGACGCTCCTGAGACCCTCTGAAATCCTCTAATATGCCTCTGAAACCCGCTGGCATTCCACTTGAACTTTCTGATATGTCTCAGAAACCCCCCTGAAATCTCATCAACAGGGATGCCAGGTGATTTTTGAAAAATCTGTATCATTCTTTTCAAAAATCTGTATCCCATACATAACTTGGGCGAAAAATCTGCATCTGATACAAAAATAAAACAGCCCCTTTAGCTCGAAAATCTGAATTTCAAAATTCTGTATAGTACAGATAAATCTGTATATATGGCATCCCTGCTCATCAAACCCACTGTACCCTGAGACCCTCCAAAACCTTTCTGATGTTAAAGGCCTGGAGGGTTCAAAGGGATTTGATGAGGGAAGGGGCGTGATGACTAGTGGTAATGGTAATGGAGGCTCAGAGGGGTTAAATGAAGTTTTCCTAATGATGATTCTTGGGTTCTGCCAGAGATGTTCTAAGATAACCAAAACCTTCCGCAAGTGAAGTCCTGAGGACAAGCACTGATTTCCAGAGATGTTCTAGGTTACCCAAGGATTTAGGTTTTCTACGGTTTGACATTCTCCAGTTTCATGGAGCATAGCTCTGTAGAGACAGAGTTTTCTAAATTGTTGTAGGACCTCCAAGAACTTTCGCAAGCAAAGGTCTTAAGGTGAAACAGGAAGCATTTCCTTACTTTTTGGTTTTTGATTTTTTATTAAATAGCGAAGCAATATTTTCAAAATCAGGTTGCGTGCACATGTAGAGTATGGATCAAGGTATCTTCTGATTTTTCTTTTTGTAGTGGAAAATATTTGCAGAAACCATTTTTGAACAAAATTTCACGAAAAAATGGTTTCTGCAAAAATGGAAAACATTTTCCACCTCAAAAAAATCAGAAGGTATCTTGATCCATACTCTGCATGTGCACGAAACCCGATTTTGAAAATATTGCTTCGTTATTTAATAAAAAATCAAAAACCGAAAAAATAAGAAAACTGCTTCTAGTTTCGCCTTAAGGTGTACAAGCGTAACCAATAGATTGTTGTTGCGTTACTGACGCGGTGTAACATCCCATATATTTTTGGCACAAGAATCTGTATAGAACTGCTTTACAAAGGTGTTCTGGGTCATCCGAGAAGTTTCGTGGGCAAATGTCTATAACCCAGTCAACCAGTGATCGTATATGATGTTGCATAAGATGTTAAAGTGGAGGCGATATGCGTACATTTTACATGCGCCTAAATGGAGGCATGCACGCATATGGCCTCCACTTTATCATCTTATGCAATATTTTATACGATTACTGGTTGTCTGGGAAGCTTGATCAATCAATTGTTGTTAGAATACTTATACGGTGCATCATACAGGTCCATGGAACACGGTTCTGTAGAGAACTAATTTCCAAAGATGATCTAGGTCATCCAAAACTCCCGTAAGGCCTGAAGATCCACAATCGTCATTTAAATGGATTGTTGCCACATTACTGATAAGGTGGAACTTCTTACAGGTCTATGGCACACAGTTATCTATATATATATAAAAATCTATATATATATAAAAATGCAGTGGCATACGTGGGACCGCGCATAACTTGCGAACGGGAGGTCCGATTTTGGTCGTCTTAGTTTTGTTCTGTTAGTTTTCACCCAAGGAAGGTTTATGAGGCAAAAAACATGGAAAATTGAGAGTTTTGAAAATCGATCTTCCATACATTTTTAACAAGGACCTGGTCTTGGTTAGAAACTTGAAACGTCAAAAAAAACGCAGTAGGCAAGACAAAGTTTGCCGGGTACAGCTAGTATGTATATAGAACTACTTTCCAGAGGTAAAGGTCTAAAAGACCAAACGCAATCCAGCAAAACATGTGAAAAGGACCTAAGCTCTTTTTGTAAACAAAAATGTTTTGGTCTCTGTGGTGCCCAACTGCATCCACCAACGAACATCAACATCCTTAACAGATAGTCCGGGTATTGCTCTTTCTTATAAGGGTGTTGATGTACGTGGGTTGATGCAGTATGCTTATGCTAGAACTGTTGTTACACTACTGATACAGTGTTACATCATGCAGATCCATGGAGTAGGAGCATGATTTCTTAGATAACATACTCCGCATGTGGTGCGCCTGAAATCGAATCCATTTATCTTGACCGCAGATTCGCCACTATAAAACCATATCGCATTCCGATATTCCTTGGACGTTTTTGCCGTCGGTAGATCGTCGTCGTCAATCGAATCGACCTCGTTCTTCTGGCGCAAGCTGCTCAACGGGCAACAACCAACGAACGAACGAGCGAACGCCCAGCTGTGATTATTTATTTCCCCTGCTTTATCAGAGGGCTATACTGCCCCTATTCGCATAACAGTCCCATGTTTGCTGGGTTTCCTATTCACATGGGACTGTTGTGTGAATCGGGGCAGTATAGCCCTCTTGACGAGTGTCATTTAGCTTGTTTGCTTGCATGGTGACGGTGACCGACCGACGCTGGCGCTGACGGAAAAGAGTTGCGCTCGGACATGGGTAAATGGCGCAAGTATGTAACTCGAACAAAACACACAATAAGATTACGCACCGCCTTCTCCTTAGATCGTGATCAACGACGCCCACTGCAGGGTGGCCAGATGGTTTTCTTCGAAATCGGTAGATTTACTGAATAAAAATCGGTAGTTATCGGTAGGCTTGAAAAATTGGCTTGTATTGGAATTCTCAACAAAGCTAGACATATTTAGTTGAAACAGAATCAACCTGATTAATATTTAAGAATAAACATACCCACAGAGCATGAAATTCGAAAATCGTGGAAAATATTGAACTAACATGATACTAAGCGAGATACTAAGTACTGAAATAATACAGGTCATCATCATTGTATTCTACCATCATATTTCCAGAGATTATTTCCATGGATAACTCCGGGAATTCATCCAACAATTTTATCGAGGTATTTCTCACGGAAATTCTTATGAAATTATTTTTGGTGTTTCTCAAGGAATGCCATTTGAAATTCCTTCAGGAACTTTTGATAAGTTAACACCAGGAATTTCTGTGAAGTTTTCTTCATAAATTCCTAATGGGATTCCTTTTTTAACCCTTTAGGACGCGCGTCCTTGAATGTTAAGATTCCTCCAGTAAATTCTGATTCTTTGAGGAATTCTTCCAGGCAAGGGCGTAGCTAGCTTTTCGGCCAGGGGGGGGGGCGAGCACCCTTACACTGAAAACCACTTTGCAGTAAAAAAGGAGTTCAAATACTTCATCATTTAAAAAAAAATAAAAGTGAAGTATGAAATATGGGTGATTAACAGGAATGGTTCAATGGAAGAATCATATATGATTATAATCCTGAGGAATTCCTCAAGACATTGCTTCAGGAATTTCTTAACAAATGCCACCATGAAATTGATTTTATCCAGCAGTTTCTCCAGAAATTTCTTTAATACTTTTCCAGGTTATTTTAATGTAGATATTCCAGCAGAAATTACCTTCGGAAAACTTGCAGTAATTCCGTTGGGAATACATTCAGAGATTTCTTCAATAATTCCTCCTGAAGTTTTATTACGAATTTCACCATGTATTCTTTTGAGAATTTCCCCAGTAATTCTTTACAAATATCATTCTTAATTCCACCAGAAATCCGTTTGAGAAGCCCCAGAAAATACTTTAAGAATTTCTCCGGGAATTCTTTCAAAAATTCCAATCAAACTAAGATTCCTTTTCTTCAGGAATACCCTAAGAAATTTTTGGAGAAATTTCTTCGAAAAATCCTTTAATGAATTCCTTAGAAATTACCGGAAAAAAATCTTTGAAAATTTCTTCTGAAATTCCTGGAAGAATATCTTTGGAAGTTGCTAGAGGAATGCATTCGGAAATTTTCAAAGGAATCAATTAAAGAATAATTTCAGGAATTTATTTCAAAAATCCTTGAGGAATTCCACCGAAAATTCCTTGACAAATTCTTCAGAAATTTCTTGAGGAATTCCTTTATTTCTAAAGCTTCTTGGGAAATTCCATAAGACATTCCTTCGAGAGTTCTTCTACGATTTCCTTTACAAGATTCTACGGGAATTCCTTGAGGAATTTCTTCGAAATAGATTTAGCATATTCCTTGAGGAACCGAAGGAGTTTTCGTGAGGAATTCTTCCGAAAATTCCTCGAGGAATACCTTCAAAAATTCTTGGAGGAATTCATCAGGAAATTCCTGTGAGAATTCCTTCCCAAATTCCTGAAACAATTCTTTCGAAAATATTGAAGAAAATCCACTAAAGTCTCATGAGATATCCCTTCTGAAATTCCATAAGGAATTTCTTTAAAAATCCTTCAAAACTTCCTTGAAAAAATATTTCGAAAATACCTGAAGAAATGCTTTTTGTGATTTTTTATTTCCTAGAGGAGCTCATTCGGCAATACTTTGAAGAATTCCTTTAAAAATGCCTTGATAAGGAAAATTCGGAAATTGTTAAAGGAGTTCGTATGGATTTTTTTTAACATATGTCTGAAATGTCTTATGGAATACCTTTGGAAATTTTTAAGGTTTTTTTTTATAAATCTTTACGAAATTCCTCAAGGAATTCCACCGAAGGATCCTTGACAAGTTTTTGAGGACAACCGTCAAAAATTTTTGGAGGTACTTCAAGGCAAATCCATAAGAAATTTCTTTGGAAATTCCGGGAGGGATTTCATTGGAAATTCGTAGAGGAATTCCTTCGGAAATTCAGAAGAAAATCCTTTGAAAATTCCAGGAGGAATTCCTTTGAAAATTCCTGGAGGATTCCCCCCGGAAATTCTTGGAGGAATTCCTTCGAGAATTCGTGGAGGATTTCCTTTGGGAATTCCTGGAGGAATTTCTTCGGAAATTCATGGAGGAATTCCTTTAGAAAATCCTTGAGCGATTTCTTCGCAAAAGTCTTGGAGGAATGCCTTCTGAAATTTATGGAGCAACTCCTTCGGAAACTCGTGAAGGAATTCCTGGAGAAATTCTTTCGAAAATTCCTGGTGGAATTCCTTCGAACATTCATGAAAGAATTCCTTCGGAAATTCCGGCAGGAAATCCTTTGAAAATTCCAGGTGAAATTCCTTTGAAAATCCCTGGAGGAGTTCCACCGGAAATAACTGCAGAAATTCCCTCGGAAATTCCAGGAGGAATTTCTTCGGAAATTGATGGAAGATTTCCTTCGGAAATTCCTGAAGGAATTCCTTCGGAAATTTATGAAGGAATTCCTTCAGAAATTCCAGGAGGAATTCCTTCGGAAATTGCAGAAGGAATTTCTTTGAAAATTCCTGGAGGATCTCCTTCGGAAATTCCTGGAGGATTTCCTCCGGAAATTTCTGAAGAAATTCATCCGGAAATTCATGGAGGAATTTCTCAGGAAATTCCTGGAGGAATTCCTTTTAAAATTCGTGGAGGAATTTCTTCAGAAATTCGTGAATGAATTCTTTCGGAAAATTTCTGGAGCAATTCCTTCGGAAATTCATGGAGGAACTTCTTCGGAAAATGCTTTAAGATTTCCTTCGCAAAATTCCTGGTGGAATTCCTTCGCAAATTCATGGAGAAACTCCTTCGGAAAATTCTTTAAAAATTCCTTCGCAAAATTCCTGGAGGAATTCATTCGGAAATTCATGGAGGAATTCCTTCGGACATTCATGGAGAAATTCTTTCGGAAATTCCAGGAGGACATCCTTTGAAAATTCTAAGCAGAATTCCTTTGAAAATTCCTAGAAGAATTTCTTCGGAAATTCTTGGAGGAATTCCGTAGGAATTTCGTAGAGGAATTCCGTCGGAAAATTTCTGGGGGAATTGCTTCGGAAATTCGTGGAGGCATTCCTTCGGAAAATCCTTTAGAAATTCCTGGGCAAAATTCCTAGAGGAATTTGTTCGGCAGTTCATAGAGGAATTCCTTCGAAAAAACATGGAGAGATTTCTTCGGACATTCATGAAGGAATTCCTTCGGGAATTCCAGGAGGAAATCCTTTGAAAATTCCAAGAGGAATTAACTTGAAAATTCCTGGAGGAATTGCCACGGAAATTCCTGGAGGAATTCGCTCGGAAATACATGAAGGAATTCATTCGGAAGATCCTGAAGGAATTCCTTCGCAAAATTCCTGGTGGAATTACATCGGAAATTCATGGAGAAATTCCTTTGGAAATTTCCAAAGTAATTTCTCCAGGAATTTCCAACAGAATTTCTCCTGGAATTTCTGAAGGAATTCTTCCTGCAATTTCAAAAAACAATCCTTCAGGAATTTCCAAAAGCGTTACTCCAGGAATTTCCGAAGGAATTTCCAAAAGAATTCCTCCAAGAATTTCCAATGGAATTCCTCCGGGAATTTTTAAAGAAATTCCTCCAAGAATTTCCGAAATAATTGCTCCACGAATTTCAGAAGGAATGCATCCAAGAGATTCCGGAGGGATTTCTGCAGGAATTTCCGAAGAAATTCCCCTAAGAATTTCCGAAAGAATTCCTGCAGAAATTTCCAAAGGAATTCCTCCATGAATCTTCAAACGAGTTCGTCCAGCAATTTCCGAAGGAATTCCTCCCAGAATTTTCGAAAAAATTCCTCCAGGAATTTTTGAAGGAATTCCTAACGGAATTTGTAAAGGAATTCCTCCATGAATTTTCGAGGGAATTCCTCTTGGAATTTCCAAAAATCAAATCCAAATAGACTTTCCGAAAAAAATTCTCCAGGAATTTCCGAAGGAATACCTCCATGAATTTCCGAAGGAATTCTTCCAGTAATTTCCGAAGAAATTATTCCAGTAATTTCCGAAGGAATTCCTCCTGGAATTTCCAAAGAAATTCGTCTAGTAATTTCCGAAGGAATTCTCCTCCAGGAATCATAAAAAGCATTCCTCTAAGAAGTTTGGAATGATTTTTTTCCAGAAATGTCCTAAGGAATTCATCCAAGGATTTTCTCAGAAATTTCTCTATAGATTTCTGAAAGAATTCCTCCAGAAATTTCCGGAGGTATTCATCCAAGATTTTTCGAGGGAACTCCCCAAGGAATTTCCGAAGAAATTCCTCCAGAAATTTCCGAAGGAATTTCCGAAAGAATTCTTTCAGGAATTTCCGAAGGAATTCTTCCAGGAATTTGCGAAGGGATTCCTCCAAGAATTTTGGAAGGAATTCCTTCAGGAATTTTGTAAGGAATTCCTCCAGGATTTTTTGAAGGAATTGCTACAGGAATTTCCGAAGCAATTCCTCCCGGAATTTCCGAACGAATTCCTCCAGGAATTCCTAAAGAGATTCCTTCTGGAATTTCCGAATGAATTCCTCCAGGAATCTCCAAAGGAATTCGTCCAGCAATTTCCGAAGGAATTCCTCCCGGATTTTGTGAAAGAATTCCTCCAGAAATTTCCTAAAGTATTCATCCAAGATTTTTCGAAGGACCTCGCCAAGGAATTTTCGATGGAATTCCTCCAGTAATTTCCGAACGAAGTCCTTCAGGAATTTCCGAAGGAATTCTTCCAGGATTTTGCGAAGGGATTCCTCCAAGAATTTTGGAAGGAATTCCTCCAGAATGTCCAATGGAATTCGTCCAGCAATTTCCGATGGAATTCCTTCAGGAATTTCCGAAAGAATTCCTCCAGGAATTCCTAAAGGGATTTCTCCTGGAATTTCCGAATGAATTCCTCCGGGAATCTCCAAAGGAATTCGTCCAGCAATTTCCGAAGGAATTCCTCCCGAATTTTTTGACAGAATTCCTCCAGGAATTTTTTGAAGGAATTCCTAATAAAATTTCCGAAGAAATCCCTCCCGGAATTTCTGAAAGAATTCCTTCAGGGTTTTCCGAAGGAATTCTGCTAGGAATTTCCGACGGTATTCCTACAGGAATTTCAAAAAATCTAAAAAGAATTTCCGAAAAAAATCCTCCAGGAATTTCTGAAGGAATTCCTCCAGGAATTTCCGAAGGAATTCCTCCAGGAACTTCCAAAAGAATTCGTCCAGCAATTTCCGAAGGAATTCCTCCAGTAATTGCCGAAGAAATTATTGCAGGTATTTCCGAAGGAATTCCTCGTGGAATTTCCAATGAAATCCGTCCAGTAATTTCCGAAGGAATTCCTCGCGGAATTTCCCAAAGAATTCCTCCAGGAATTCCTAAAGGAATTCCTCCTGGAATTCCAAAGGAATTCGTCCAGCAATTTCCGAAGGAATTCCTCGCGAAATTTCTGAAAGAATTCCTACAGGAATTGGAATTTCCGAAGGAATTCCTCCAGGAATTTCCAAAAGCATTCCTCCAGGAAGTTTGGAATTATTTTGTCCAGGAATTTCGTAAGGAATTCACCTAAGGATTTCCTCACAAATTTCTCTATGGATTTCTGAAAGAATTCCTCCAGGAATCTCCGAAGGTATTCATCCAAGATTTTCCCAAGGAACTGCCCAAGGAGTTTCCGCAGGAATTCCTCCAGATATTTCCGAAGGAATACCCTCAGGAATTTTCGAAGGAATTCCTGCATACATTAAAAAAATACGAGGATGCAGGAGAATTTTATTTTTACTAGTCAAAAACAGCTCTGATCTTTTAAGTGTTTCGGTTAAGTTAGAATATAGTTGCACGGTCAGGGGGGGGGGCACGCCCCCCCCCCTGGCTACGCCCTTGCTTCCAGGAATTCATCTAAGGATTTCTCTAGAGATTCTTACCGATATTACTTCAGGGATTCCTCTTGAAATGTATCCAGAGTTTCGTTTAGATTCCTTCAGGGGTTGCTACAACCGTTTTGCATGAACTTCTTCAAGAATTTCTATTTTTATTCCTTAAAGATTTGCGGTATTCATCCAGGTATTCCCGCTGGGATTACTCTAGGAATTTATGTGGGGATATTCCTTCTAGGATTCCGTCTGAAATTTCTCTTCGAAATTTTTGATGTAATCCTTTTTCCTGTGATTTCTTCAAGGATTCTTCCAGGAACTTCTCCAGTGGTTTTGTATAGGGATTCCTTCAAGAATTCCTTTTGGAATTGATCTACATAGTTTTATCTGCTAAACTTACTTAGGCACTTTCTGCTGAAATGCTTCCAGAATATCCGTCATATATATATATATATATATATATATATATATATATATATATATATATATATATATATATATATATATATATATATATATATATATATATATATATATATATATATATATATATATATTTTTGGAATATCTGCTCACAACTGTCAAGTGAGCGTACTGGAAGGATTTTTGATGGTATGCTATAAGAAAATCTTCTAGTAATTTATTATAATAGGTTTTAACAGTTTTTTTTTAAATTTCTTTGTATTTGTGAATTTTAACTTAATGCTTATTCTTCACACAGTTTTAACAGTAGCATGCAAGATTATTTTTTTATTTTTTTTAAATATATAGTCAATTGGACTGGGGGTCTCCAGTTAGCCTAGTGGTTAAGGCTATGGATCGCCAATCCGGAGACGGCGGGTTCGATTCCCGTTCCGGTCGGGAAAATTTTCTCGACTCCCTGGGCATAGTGTATCATTGTGCTTGCCTCACAAGGTACAAAATTCATGCAATGGCAGGCAAAGAAAGCCCTCCAATTAATATCTGTGGAAGTGCTCAAAGAACACTAAGTTGGAGAGAGGCAGGCCAAGTTCCAGTGAGAACGTAGAGCCATACAGAAGAAGAAGAAGAAGTCAATTGGAAATCTTTTACGTATCATCCAAAGTATACTTAAAAGCCAGGCAAAATTCTTAACAGATAATATACTAATATCTCCCTTTATTAATAAAAACCTTAAAACTTTTCCAGGGAATCGATTTAAAATTTATTGGAAGAACTCATAAAGCACTTTCCAGATAAATTACTCAAGAAAATAAGGATTGAAGGTTTAGAAAATATGGGTTTAAAGTTTTTCGATTGCGTTGTACTCCAAGAAATAACTAAAAGATTAGACGAACTTCATTGAAGCTTATTTTGTGCTGCTTCAGGAATGACACCAAAGGTTTATTTTGAATTTTCAATCTTTATCGTCAAAAGTTCTTCCTGTTCCTGCTAGTCATAAAATGTACCAAGGAAAAACATCACTGTCAAAATTTTAATGAGCATACTGTAACTAAAAAGCTCTACATATTGCCTTCAAAATTTGTTTAAAAAACCAAAGCAAAAGTTATTTCAGGATTTTTAAGAAAAACTTTTGAATTGACCCAAAATATTCACCAAAAATAGCATCATAAATTCCTTCAGCATTTATTGAAAATAGAAGAATTTCATCCAGGACAAAAGTGTTCTTTAAGAATTACACATTCACTGTTTATTTGAAATTTCTCCTTAAACTTCCACCAGCTACTCTTCAAAACTTGTACGACTAAATCTACCAGAAATATTCCAAAACAATTCCCCATTATTTCTACAAGCGTCTAATTAAATATTTTGTCAAAAATAATACCACAAAACTCTTAAAAAAGAGACGTAGCTTACTTATGTTAAATGATAAAATTAAACTATATCCGAAGGAATCCCTCTAGGTCGAGCTCTAGGTATTTTGGGAGGAAGAAGTTCCCGGAGGAATTTTCCTGGTGCATTTTTCAGAAATATTTCTAGACCATTATCTGCAGAAATTTTTGGAGAAATCTCTATAGGAATCCATGTAGGCATGCCTGAGAAATTCTCTAAACAAAATCCCAAGAAGAATTTCAGTAACAGAAATTGATTAAGCAATCTCAGTAGTTAATACTAGACGAATACCAAGATAAATTTCTGGAAGAATTCCATAAGGGATACTTTGAGGAATCCCTAGATAAGACTTCTGAAAAAAAAAAATCTGGAAGAAACCTTAAAGATATCACAGGAGGAGCAATTTGGAGCAATTCTTGGAAAAATGCGTGGAGCAATCCCTAGAGGAATCTCTGGACGAAACTCTAGATACTATTCTAGAGGCATCGCTGTTGAAAACTCTAAACAAATTCCTGAAGGAATATTTTTAAGAATCTTTAAAGCAATCCTAAAAGGATTCCTAGCAGGAATTATTCCTCTTGGAAACCTGAAGTAACAGTAAATGTTTGAGGAATCCCATGAGGAATTTATGAAGACATCTTTACAGAAATTCTTGGCAAAAAACTGGCAGTTCTTTTATTCTTAAAGTTTTTGGATCTGTTTTCAAAGATGCATGCCAACCATCTTTGGCTCCAAAACTTTATTATTAAGATATTTTAACATTGTTGATTAACAAGCTGGAAAATCGGTAGTTTTCGGTAGGAAATTTGAAAAATCGGTAGTTTCAGGGCTCGCGTCTGTGAATCGGTAGGCATGTCGAAAATCGGTAGGACTACCGATAAATCGGTAGGTCTGGCCACCCTGACGCCCAGGCAGTGTGGTGTAGACCCGGTTTGGAGTTTGACAGAAGTACATATTTCCATCATGGCGGCGTCCCGTCCGTCGTCCGCGGTGAAACTGAGTGACAGCCGTGCCTGTACGCCCTTTTCTTTTGCGCCATAGAAATTAACACCGCTGCGTGCCGCCATGCTCGCTCCGTAACGCAGCGCAGACATTGTTTTTGCACAGTGGTGGTACAATCGCAAAAAAGATTAATTTCTTGGAAAGCCCGGGGTGCGGGAGGAACAAACGTGGTGGATCATAAGAGATATAACGGGATGGCTAAGTAAATACTTGACATTGTTTGCATCATCGGACTTGATGAACCAGAACCCATTCCATTTGTTTTGTCCCATTTTGCAAGGGGATGAGAGGCAAACTGTACGGCGGAGTCCGATGCCTGGAATAAACGCATGCACGAAGAGGAGAGTTGGTGTAAAAGGCTCCGGCTCCGGTAAGATACAACTCCAAGCAAAAGAGATCGAGGTTGAAACGCATCCCATGCCAAGAAAGAAACTTACTGAAACACCCCTTAACATTCTGAAATCCATCCTAATCAGCCCTCGACGCCCCTGGAACTGACAAAAAATCCCCCTGGAAGCGTCTTTTAAGCCACTTCTTCAATTCTCTTCAAACCACTTACCTCACCGTACCGGTCAGACTAAAGCCTGAGATGGGGGCAGCAGGGATTATAGTCCCGGGGCCTCACGAAACCCCCTGTTTGCGACTCAGCGACGTATCGCCGACTAAGAATCGAACTACTAACCCCAATTCAAGGTATCAAGCGATCCGTGCCGTGGAATGAATGATCCAGAAGGATGATGCTCGATCTTTAATGGAGCTTGTGGGGTACCTGCCAACTGTGCGACTGCTCGTGACAAGAACTCGCAGATGCGGGCGAGACAGCCGTCAGGTGCGGAGCTGTCTGGCGGCGCTCGCAAGGCCAGGCGAATACTTACCTCGAAGGTCGGCAGCAATGTCAGCAAGTCGGATCCCAGGTAGGTGTCCCGGAAAGCTGGGAAGGGTGGGCCTGAATAGGCTGGTCCGTATCGGGAGGATGGGAACAAGGGTTGCGACCTTGGTTGCGACCGTTGGTAGGCCCTCAGCAACCACAGAAAAGGGTGAACCAAGGGGAGGATCCACCCTTGGATAAAGGTCGAGCGGAAGAAGAAGAAGGCAAAGCCGCAGGTAGAAGTAGTTGGTGTAAAAGAGTAGGTGCCAAGCGCGAGAAAGGCGACGCGCTCATCATCAAGATCAAATAGTCTAAGTACTCGGACGCCTTGAAGGCGATGCGAAACGACGCCAAGCTCGTGGATCTGGGTTACGACATGTGCAGTATTAGACGTACTCGTACGGGTGAAATGATCCTAGAGCTCAAGCGCGATAAGGAACGCAAGGGCATCGCCTACAAAAGTCTGGCGGAAGAGGTCCTTGCCGAAGGTCGAGGTAAGGGCTTTTACAGCAGTGGCTCTGAAGATGAATAACCTAGACGAGTTTACTCAAGCGGAAGAGCTCGTCTAGGCACTGCGGCAATAGTGCAGGTGGCCACCGCATCGGTTAGGTTACAGAAGGGCCCGGCAAGGACACAGGTGGCCTTGGTACAGCTACCTGTGGAGGGCGTAAATAAGTCCGTTAAAGTAGGGAAGATCAAGGTGGGCTGGTCAGTATGGCATCAGACCTTTCACAAATCATGAGACTGCAAAGGCCCTGACAGGAGCAGGCAATGCAGTCATAAGGCACAAGACTGCACCATTACAACCATATGTCTGATTTGTTCCGGGAAATCCGTGAACAACAAGCATCCAACGGGTGGTCCTAGGTGCCCGGCCTTCAAGAAAGCCGCAGTGTACAAATCACAGTGCAGGTAACGCAGCTGAACCTGAATCACTGTGATGCGGCTCGGTAACTGCTTTGTCAGGTGGTTCCTTAGTGAGGGACGGATATCGCCAACATAGCAGACCCATACCGAGTACCCGCCGGCAACGGCAGTGTTAAGAATAGGATTAATTTTGTCTCACCCTAATTGAAATTCGATCAGCTAGATTCTCTGCATAACACGATCATCCTCTCTTATAATCTATCCCTCCGATAGGTGAGCGAAGGCTCTTGTCGTATAGCAATTGTGCTCTGAACTCATTATATCTCTAGTATACAATAGCCAGGCCTGCCAGTTCAAACCAGACCGCCGACCAACGTAGATCATTGTATCTTCTCGCTAATAAAACGTACCCCTTTTTGTTCAAATACCGAGCCAATCGAGTTTCATTTCGCCTACAGGCAGTTCACGCATATACTAGGCCAATACATGGGCCAAGGAATGGGGACGCCGTTTTACGAACTAGCGGGGTTAGATCACCATAAGACCATTCTAGATGTCGATCTGGCTAATGTTTGCACCAAATGTACCTTTAGATGGAACGAAGTGGAGTCGATTATCGACATTACTTTGTGTAGTCCTGGCCTAACTGACAGTTCGAACTGGAGAGCAGACGATGGCTACACTCACAGCGATCACCTGGGGGTTCGATACAGTATAAGGCCTGCGAATCCGATATAGTAAAAAGGCCTGTGAATCCGTGGGGAGATGCCTACAGGATTGTGATGGCCAAGACGAGAGACGTAATGGTTCCTACAGAGTAATCTCCAGAGACGTTGGTGGGTATCATCGAGGGGCTTTTTCCGCGTCATGATCATAGCTGGAGACTGGCGATGAAGAGAGTGCCACCGATGAGGAACTTGTGGGGATAGCAAGTCCCTTAGCGTAGGTAAGCCCGCAGGTCCGGACGGAGTTGCGAACCTGGTCTTAAAAGTAGCTATTGCAGTGACTCCCGGGATGTTCAGAACTTCAGGTATGCTATGCAGAACAGCCTGGATGAGGAAGTTTTCCCAGAGGTGGCAGAGCCTGGTACTTTTGTCAAAGGCGAAGAAACTATTCGGAGACCCGTCGGTATTTAAACCAATATGCTGGATCGACACGGCGGAAAAGAAGCTCGAGAAGATCATCCTTAACAGAATGTTGAGGTATATCGAGGGTGTAAATGGTTTATCGAGCATCCAATTCAGCTTTTGTAAGGGGAATTCAACCGTAGACGCTATCGTGTTGATTTCAAAGGCCACCGAGATAGCGCTCGAGCGTAAGAGGAGGGGATTCGCTACTATACAGTAGTGGCTCTGGATGTTAGGAATGCGTTCAATAGCGCGAGTTAGTCGGCTACTGCCGATGCGCTCTTGTGTCTGGGGATACCCGGATACCTGATTCTCAGAAGTTATTTCTAGAATCGAGTACAAGTTTACGAAACAGAGGAGAGTCGTAAGTGTTTTCTCATAACCGCAGGAATCCCGCAAAGTTCCGGTGTTATGAAATGTCATGTACGACTAGGTGTTGAGCTTAGAGATCCCGGGAGTAGTGCATTAGATCCAGGAAACTGGAGTTGGCTCACCACAAAACAACCGAAAATCGGAGCAGCAAGCGTTATTCAGTGTAGACGATTGCACTATCACATCGCAGAGCTCCGTCAAACACTTGGGGGTGATGATCGACGATAATCTTACCTCCTGTACCCACGTTGATAATGCCTGCAAGAAAGCCTACACAGCTATAGCGAAACTGTCCCGGATGATGTTGAATAGCTCTGCGGTGTATGTCAGTAAGCGCAAGCTTCTGGCTAGTATTACCTACCTAGTGACAGTTTACCCTGTTCTCTCCATACACCTCTTCTACCGACATTACCGGCACATCATCTTAGCAAGCTCATTTCAGCTGATTGGAGCAAAACGTTTCCCTCATGGCCCGGGTCTTATTCCTATCAATTCGTCCCACGCCTCGTCGTTCCCCGACCTCTAGTTCCGGAGTCGAAGTCGGTTCCCGAACCCCGTTGGGATCTCTCTCTCTCCCTCCATCTATCTCTCATTCCGTTATCAATTTTCCACTCCACATTGCACATTGCTGCATTTCGCACAGCACCCTCATTATGCAAATTCAAAGCTCGAGAACTCGACACAATAAAAGTGCCCCGCTGAGCGCAACAACAGCAGCGAAGGATTCCCATCTTTGCGCGTTTGCTTTGCTGTGCTGCGCTACACACATATTCGAGTGTGCTGGTTAAGAGGGTTGAGGCTCCTCCTCCGGAGTCCCAGGCCACTTGGAGAAGGGAACCGACCACATCGCAAATACACTAGAACCCCTTCGGTGGAAGCAAAAGCCCGCACCGTAGTTTGCATTTTGGGTTCTAGGTACCGTGCTGTGTGGCAATGTTGAATAGCTCTCATCAAAATTAATCCGACGAAAACGCAGTTGAATTCTGCAGTATAGCACTTATTGGTCAACACTACATATATCCAAGATTTGAAACATGTATTAGACCCGCATTCCCATTTAAACAGAATCATATGTCAGGAAAAAAAAATCAAATCAATTCAAATCAAAATCAGAAAACAAATGTCTTAGAGGTATCCAAGATGTTCTTCAATAATTTCACGCAACTTAACGGTACATTGTTGGAGAAACCGTACAAAGAGGATAAACACTTCTTCCATCACTATCACCGCCAGAGAGTAGGCCAGTGCATTCAAGCAGTCCGTCGTCGTACAACACAATTCTACACCACTTTTTTCCTCATTCAATTCTCCCGTATTCCACATCATTCTCGGCTGTTGCATTTTGCATTTGCTGTTCTTGTTATGTGGAGGAAACCCCCTGGTTTTATTTTTTTTCAGCCTTCTTTCATTCGTTTCTTTGCATAAAATGACAATATAATTTGTGTTCGAAATTACGCTTTCAATTAAATGAGCCATGAATATTCCTCCGACACACACTACGGGAACAGAGTGCGACGTGGCGGTTACGTCTCGTCCCGTGCCAAGCAAAAGGGGTTCGACCATCTTTATTTCAATTCTTCTGCGCCAGCACTTTCGAGCTGCCAATCTATGTACAACACGTAGAACGACGACTCGTTCTGAACGAGCGATCCCTTGTTGACCCTTGATGTTGGGTACCACCGGCTGACAATATGGTTCGGATACGTCAATGGCGTTTGGAGTTCCTAGGGAAGTTGAAGTTCTTTGTTATGTGTTTAATAAGTTTATGAACAATTTTAAGGAAAAAAACATGTATAATTCATTGACATTCGGTTTGGATATCAACTGTTATGATGTGTATCGAATCTCGGGTAAAGTTTCGCTAAGATCTTGGCTTGACTGAGGTCTTGGCAATACAGTTTTGTAAGTACCGGAATTTCGACAAATGTTATCGAGATTCGGTGGTGGTGAATCAGCAGGTAAAGTTTTCAACGAATCAACTGCTAATCCAACATATTTACCGATATTGTACATATTGATTTATTTTAGACCGAAGTCGATATGTGAAATCAATTATCCCCAACAAAAGTTCGCCGAAGTTAAAACGTCGGCATTCTAATTGAAGCGTCGCCGACACAGGCAATTCTTATGCGTCGGCGAACCCCAAATTAGAATGCCGACGCCGAACTTCGCCGAAGTTTTGACTTCCGAAGTTTCCAACTTTCTCTCGCATGATCAATATTACCTTACCTTCACTTGCCGGTCAAACTAAGTCTAGGTTGTTTTTTGCTGTACGCAGGAGTCGTTTCCATTCGACTTGGTCAATGGCTGTACGTCTTTAGCCCCGCACTTTCAGGTATCAGGTATCAGTAGGTCGTCTCCAGGGGCACGTTCTCTTCCATTTGGGAAATTTGTGCCATCGCCATGAATACGAGTCTATTCCACAGAGAACACACATCCAAGTCCAGTTCCAAAACTGTGTAAGGAATTTAACGGCCATTTGAAATCGACAACACAAGTGGCAATAGCGTGGCGCTGCAATCGGTTGATTTCCCATACTAATTTAATTCACCACTTGAAATGTTTCAATTCACCACTGACTGTGGCAATATGGTGTTTGGTGGCGATAGTGTTGTCATCGTGTATTGGTTTGTAACCTTACTCGAGTAAAGATTCAAATCCTTACACAAATTTCCGAATGAAATTTGTTCTAGCCTGGATGTCTGTTTTCTGTGTCGTATTCTTCACGGAATTCGCTAAACATGACGAAAAAGTCGATTCAAAACTCGCTACTTTATTACGAAAATCTTTGGCTTCATCAATGGGTCGGCCCGGTAAATAAACCACTGAACTTGTCGATGTCGATCCTCCTGACGAATTTTCAGTTGATGATCTCACGGATGCCACCTCCGATCGCTATTGCTACTTGTCGCTGCCCAAACCGGTATAATATAGTAAGCAACTATAAAAGAAGATACCGTCTTTTTAACAGCATATCGTTTAGGTACACTCCTCTTAATTTGGTAGCCGCGTACCAAGAAGATACGTACCTTCCCGGGATTCCGTAGATTCGTAACAACTCTTATCGGGAGATACCATATCCGGTGCGGGTCGCTTCCTTCTAAGTACTGCGGCGTGGCATTGTGGGCGTAACCTTTGCTATGATAGTCGTAGATCTGCTTCTCCAAACTTACCTGCAGCTCCGGACGCTTACTCAATTTCCGCTCAACGCACTGCCATATCGTAACCGGGTGACAGTTCCACTACATCTTTCCGCTACTACAAGCCGGTTCTCTTCACCGTTGTTTCTCGCAGAATTCCCATCGCTTCTCGATCCTCTTTTGCTTCTGGCTCACAAGCTACGGAAACAGCCAAGTTTACCGCACGAAGTATCCCTTCACCAGATTGTGTTACTTGCTGTCCTCCACACTCTTGCACTTTGCCGTAACACCTTGAATTGAGGTTACCCTGTTTAGCGGACTCTTACCGCCGGAACACGTAATCCAAAGTGCTATTCTAAGTTTGTAGCTACCCCGCCAAAGTCAAGCAGTCTACCATTAGAATAACGTACATCAGAGATCTTCTGTAAACCACTGACAATCACACTCGCGACAAACTCTAGCTCCTGTTCTGAGGACGCATCGTTCGATAGGAATGAATCTAAAACGTCTTATTCAGTTCAGTAATCCGACTAGGTATATTGTGCTGCCAAATAGGACAAAAACAACAAGCGTTTGGGCATCGGAAAGGCGATTGGAAGCAGGCATCGGGAAGGAACAGAGGTGATGTGCAGGGGGCAATTAAGGCCGCGCGAGTAATCTACGAGAGATCATAACTAGGCTCCAAGGCCCCAAGAGGTACTTGGCGAAAAGGTGCAGGTAAGAGCCCTAACGGCGGTGGCAACTCTCCAGTGTAAAAACCTGGACGAGATTACCGACGCAGAGGAGCTCGCAGCCGCATTCAAACAGCAGTGTGAGATAGATGTACCAAGTGCATCGATCCGCCTACGTAAGGGTCCGGCTGGCACGCAGATTGCCGCAATCAAACTCCCCGTAGGGGATGCGAATAAGGCGATTTCAGTCGGGAAGATCAAGGTAGCTTGGTCAGTGTGCCCGCTCAGCATATACGAGCCGCCAGTGGCGTGCTTCAAGTGCTTTGAGCAAGAGCATAAGTCCTGGGCATGCAAAGGCCCAGACCGGAGTAAGCTCTGCAGGAAGTGTGGAGTAGAAGGCCATATCGCCAGGGAGTGCAACTCTGCACCAAAATGCCTGATTTGCACGGCGAACAAGGGCCACACGACGGGCGGGCCTAAATGTCCAGGCACGCGTGGAGGTCGAAGTTCCAAACGATAATGCAGGTTACACAACTAAACCTGAACCACTGTGAAGCCGCACAACAGTTGCTATGGCAGTCAGTCTCGGAGTCAAGTACAGACATCGCACTACTATCGGACCCATACCGCATCCCTCCCGATAACGGAAACTGGGTAGCGGATAAGGCCAAGCTAGCGGCGACCTGTACTACCGGTCGTTTTCCGGTCCATGAAATAGTTTCCACGTCGCACGAAGGCTTCGCAATAGCGAAGGTCAACCGGGTATACTACTGCAGTTGTTATGCCCCTCCCAGGTGGACGATAGACCAGTTCTCGTCTATGCTGGAATCGTTAACAAGCGCAATGGTGGGATTGAGTCCCGTGGTCATCGCTGGAGACTTCAACGCCTGGGCGATTGAGTGGGGTAGCCGCTTGACAAACGCGAGAGGTTGGGCCTTACTCGAAGCTATGGCTAGACTAAACGTGGATGTCGCGAACGTAGGCGACAAAAAAAAACCTTCAGTAGGAATGGTGCAGAGTCCATCATTGATGTAACCTTCTGGAGCCCGGGTCTAAACCCTAGCTCGGACTGGAGGGTCGACGATGGATACACGCATAGTGACCATCTGGCGATTCGATACAGAGTGGAACACGGAGGAAGACGGCCACAGCTGAAGGTCATCGACCGTCATCGGGGATGGCTGACCTCGCGATTCGATAAGCCGGCATTTGTGGAGCGATTGTTTATGGAGAGTAACACCGACGATCTATCCAGCGATGATCTTGTCGGAACCCTAAGCCGTGCATGTGACGCCGCTATGCCAAGGCGATCCCTACCCAGAAATGGACGCAAACCGGTATACTGGTGGTGTCCAGAAATCGCAGAACTCCGCGCATCCTGTTTAAGAGCTAGAAGGAGGATGCAAAGGGCTCGTACCGATGAGGATAGAATTGAACGAAGCGAGGCCTACAGGGCGGCTAAACTGGCACTGAATAAAGAGATTAAGACTCGTAAGCGGGCGTGCTTCGAAAATCTCTGCCAGGCAGCCAACACGACCCCATGGGGTGATGCCTACAGAGTAGTCATGGCCAAAACGAAGGGCGCGTCAGCACCCCCAGAACGCTCCCCAGAGATGCTGCAGAAGATCGTGGAAACGTTGTTCCCGCGCCACGATACAAGACCATGGGCCCCCGTTCCCTATAGCCAAACCGGCCATAGCGAGGTAGCCCCGGTGACGAACGACGAACTCATTGCAATAGCGAAGTCGCTTAAGTTGAACAAGGCTCCGGGTCCGGACGGTATCCCGACATTAGCCATCAAGACGGCCATCGAGGCTTAGCCTGGCATGTTCAGAACGGCTATGCAGATTTGCCTAGACAGAGGCGAATTTCCGGCGGGTGGTGTTCGCCGCTGCAAAAGCCGCGCTTAAGACCGAGATATGTTACAAAAATAAAAGAAATCAATTATTACACAGTATTAACACTGCACGATACACATAGAACCTTTCAAATGCACAATATACAGACATCACAAATTGACGCAGCACACCACATAACATAAATGTGCCCTGTTATCCAGATGGATAACTTCTTCCGATCACAGGATGACGAGGTTTCATTTATTGATTTGGGTCCATCAGTCATCCTGGAATTGTATTTTAATTGGCAGTTTGCCTTTTAGTTCACAGCATTTGATGCTGTGTTCATAGCTTGGTTTTGTCTAGGAAAACTAATCCTAATCGGGCATCCCGTTTCGGGGTTCGATACTTGAGATCAACAACTTGAAGTCCGTGGCAGGGAAAGGTTTACATCTCTAGTACTTGACCGCTGCCAGAAATGGCCTGAAAGTTGGCAATCAAAGTAGGATTGCATCTCATGGGCCTCTTTTTTCCAGAACCCTATAAATGTGCTTTAAAATGACGGGAATATATACAAGGTATAAAAAAACATACATCACAAAGAACGCACAAATAATAAACTTTTAACACATTAAACAATTATTCTGTCTTATAATTGTAACAAATATTTATACCCGTAACACAATCCAACGTTTGAGCGAGAATTTTTCGTGAATCGTTCATCGATTCACGAAAAATTCAGCTCCCATATGCTTCATATCCTTCATAACAATAGTGTTAAGGCCATATACTTAACACTACGATAAAGATAAATAACTTAGCCTAAACTCAAAACAAAACCAAAACGAGTTATGCTACCCGAAAGCCACAATGCTTTCCAGAAACGTAGCGGTGAACAGGACTAACAAGTCCCCAGAAAACACCTCAACTCAAAATTAAAGATTGTTACCCGAAAGCCAAACTGCTCTCCAAATCATGTAACGAATTAATCTAACCTAAACTAAACTTTACTTTTATGGAGGTTAACTGTCCACAAAAATAAAATGGCCTTAAGACTGAAATTATAATCTTTCCGACTAGCTATCATTTGCATACACGAGGTTTTTTAGTTGGGCGCCATGTTACAAAAATAAAAGAAATCAATTATTACACAGTATTAACACTGCACGATACACATAGAACCTTTCAAATGCACAATATACAGACATCACAAATTGACGCAGCACACCACATAACATAAATGTGCCCTGTTATCCAGATGGATAACTTCTTCCGATCACAGGATGACGAGGTTTCATTTATTGATTTGGGTCCATCAGTCATCCTGGAATTGTATTTTAATTGGCAGTTTGCCTTTTAGTTCACAGCATTTGATGCTGTGTTCATAGCTTGGTTTTGTCTAGGAAAACTAATCCTAATCGGGCATCCCGTTTCGGGGTTCGATACTTGAGATCAACAACTTGAAGTCCGTGGCAGGGAAAGGTTTACATCTCTAGTACTTGACCGCTGCCAGAAATGGCCTGAAAGTTGGCAATCAAAGTAGGATTGCATCTCATGGGCCTCTTTTTTCCAGAACCCTATAAATGTGCTTTAAAATGACGGGAATATATACAAGGTATAAAAAAACATACATCACAAAGAACGCACAAATAATAAACTTTTAACACATTAAACAATTATTCTGTCTTATAATTGTAACAAATATTTATACCCGTAACAGATAAGAGCAAGCAAAAAGGCCTGCTTTGAGGGTCTCTGTCAGAGTGCCAATACGAACCCGTGGGGTGACGCCTACAGGATCGTTATGGCCAAGACGAGAGGTGTGATGGCTCCTACAGAGCAATCTCCAGAGATGTTGGAGGGGATCATTGGAGGACTTTTTCCGCGTCATGATCCTAGTCCTTGGCCTCCTTTCGTAGGACAGCCGGGGACTGGGGCTGGCGATGAGGAGAGGGTCACCGATGTGGAACTTGCGGGGATAGCTAAGTCCCTTAGCGTAGGTAAGGCCCCAGGTCCGGACGGAGTTCCGAACCTGGCCTTAAAAGTAGCTATTGCAGAGGCTCCCGAGATGTTCAGGTCTGCTACGCAGAAATGCCTGGACGAGGGAGTTTTCCCAGAAGCTTGGAAGAGGCAGAGCCTGGTACTATTGCCAAAGGCGGGGAAACCACCCGGAGACCCGTCGGCATATAGACCAATATGCTTGATTGACACGGCGGGGAAGGTGCTCGAAAAGATCATCCTCAATAGAATGTTGCGGTTCACCGAGGGCGAAAATGGTCTTTCGAGTAACCAGTACGGCTTCCGGAAGGGGAGGTCCACCGTAGACGCTATCTTGTCGGTTACAAAAACCGCCGAGAAAGCACTCGAGCCTAAGAGGAAGGGAATTCGCTTTTGCGCGGTAGTGACTCTGGATGTAAGGAATGCGTTTAATAGCGCCAGCTGGTCTGCTATTGCCGATGCGCTCTTGCGTCTGGGGATACCGGAGTACCTGTACAAGATTCTCGGAAGTTACTTTCAGAATCGTGTACTAGTCTACGACACGGAGGTGGGTCGGAAGTGCTTTCACATAACCTCAGGAGTCCCGCAAGGTTCCATCCTGGGTCCGGTGTTATGGAATGTCATGTACGACGAGGTGTTGAGGTTAGAGTATCCAGTGGGAGTGGTGATTGTCGGATTTGCCGACGACATTACGCTCGAAGTCTACGGTGAAACGATCGAGGAGGTAAAGTTGACTACCAACCACTCGATCAAGGTTGTGGAGGCGTGGATGCGGTCCAGGAAACTGGAGCTGGCTCACCACAAGACAGAGGTGACGGTTGTTAACAACCTGAAGTCGGAGCAGCAGACGGAGATCAGTGTAGGAGACTGTACTATCCTGTCAAAGCGCTCCGTCAAACACTTGGGCGTGATAATCGACGATAAGCTTACTTTCGGTAGCCACGTCGATTATGCCTGTAAAAGAGCCTCCACAGCTATTGCGGCACTGTCCCGGATGATGTCCAATAGCTCTGCGGTGTACGCCAGTAAGCGCAAGCTTCTGGCTAGTGTTGCTACATCCATACTTAGGTATGGCGGCCCGGCGTGGGGCACCGCGCTAAGTACTAAATGCTACCGACGGAAGCTGGAAAGTACTTACAGGCTTATGTGCCTGAGGGTTGCGAGCGCGTACCGTACCGTGTCACACGACGCTCTCTGCGTCATTACTGGTATGGTGCCTATCAGCATTCTTATCAGTGAGGACATGGAGTGCTTCGAAATGCGCGGCACAAGAGGCATACGCAGGTCTGTCAGGATGGCCTCTATGGTCAAATGGCAGCGCGCGTGGGACAGCTCCACCAAAGGAAGGTGGACCTATAGGTTGATACCGAGGGTAGATAGTTGGATTAATAGGCGCCATGGGGAAGTCACATTCCACCTGACACAGGTCCTTACAGGTCATGGTTGCTTCCGACAGTATCTACACCGTTTCGGGCATGCGGATTCTCCCGAATGCCCAGTGTGCAATGGTTTAGAGGAAACGGCGGAACACGTTTTGTTCGTGTGCCCGCGTTTTCGCACAATGCGTGACCGCATGCTTGCCACATGCGGGGAAGACACAACTCCGGACAACTTGGTCCAGAGGATGTGTAGGGATGAGTTTGGCTGGAACGCCGTTTCAACGGCTATTACCCACATCGTCTGGGAGCTACAGAGGAGGTGGCGCGTGGACTCGGAGAATGGCTAGTCCAGATGCAGTACAAGAGGTGGTCCAGGGGTTCGGAGTCGGCTTCGTAGGTCATACCGGTGCCCTGCGGTCGAGATCGACCCTTACAACGATTAAGTGGCCGCGGAGAGGAAGTCCCGGTAGCGGTGCTGTCGTGGCGTCGGTCTACTGGGTTGGATCCGAGCCCGCGGTTGGAAAGGGGTCCCCGGCAAGGGTCGGGGTAGGTGAGATCCTGCTGTCTGCAACCTACGGGTGCATCTGATAGGGCCTGAAGGGTAGTGATACCCTTCCTTGCGGGCAGGTCAGATCGGGTTGCACGTGGGCATCAGTTCTTGATGTCCGCTCAGCAGTAGGGCGCGGGCGGGGTTGACCCTGCCCGCCTTCCGAGGACAAAGGGAGTGGCGAGGACCACTCGGGAAACTGGCTAAGCGCCAGCATGCTACCGTGATGGACTCTCCAAAGCGAGTCATCGATGTTCGTTGCTGCAGGCTACGCAGCTAACCTTGTGGGTGCGATGTGCACTAGCCCCTCTCTGAAGCAATACCTTCTTGGTGGTTCCGGAGAGACGTAGGGTTTGGCGACCATAGGAATGGTTTAGTGGGTACGAGGAGAGAGTAGTCCTGGATTTTACTTTTGTTGTAGAAGACAGCCTGTCAGACCTACACTACCCTAACCTTCTGTTAGGGTGTCTGTTGAGCAGATTATCCCCCTATGGTTTAGAAGGAAAAAAAAAAAAAAAAAAAAAGAGGCGAATTTCCAGAGAGGTGGAAAAGGCAAAGATTGGTACTACTGCCCAAACCCGGGAAGCCACCTGGCGACCCGTCGGCATACAGACCTCTGCTGGACACCGCCGGAAAACTGTTGGAACGGATCATTCTGTCGAGGCTGATGGTCTATACCGAGAAACCCGATGACTCTGGTCTCTCGGATAACCAGTTCGGCTTCCGGAAGGGTCGATCGATGGTGGACGCTATTAGGGCTGTAACCAAAACGGCCGAGATAGCGCTCCAAAAGAAGCGAACAGGAATCCGCTATTGCGCGGTCGTCACGCTGGACGTTAAGAATGCGTTCAACAGGGGCCGGATCACAACGTCCGAGGCCATATTGTCCCGGTCGTTAAGTCGCGTTTTTTTGCGAAATAACGTCCAAAAGATTGGATGCGTCATAATATCCAATGTGCCTTCTTTCCTTGGACTTCGTGACGTATCCGCATGTTCGGACGTTATGCCCCGAAAAAATGTGCCATAAAGTCCTGGGACATTATGGCCTCGGACGTTATGATACTGCGCCCGTTCAACAGCGTCAGCTGGACCGCCATTGAGTGCGCAATACACCACCTAGGAGTCCCGGTTAGCCTATGCCGGATATTGGAGAGCTTCTTCCAGAATAGAGTGCTAATCTATGACACCGACGAAGGCGAGAGGAGCTACAAAATCACCGCAGGGGTCCATCTTGGGCCCGGTACTATGGAACGCGGCGTATGATGGCGTATTGAGGCTCAACTTCCACCGGGCGTAAAGCTGGTCGGCTTCGCCGATGATATTACCCTCGTGGTATACGGCGAGTCGATAGAGGAAGTGGAACTGACAGCAACTCACGCAATTGGCATAGTGGAGGATTGGATGAGGTCGAGACATTTGGCACTCGCGCACCACAAAACGGAGGTGGTGGTGGTAAACAACCGCAAGTCTGAACAGCAGGCAGTGGTCACCACAGGTGGATGCATGATCAACTCTAAGCGCTCACTGAAGCGATTGGGGGTCATGATCGACGATAAGCTGAAATTCGGAAGCCACGTAGAATATGCTTGCAAAAGGGCAAGCATGGTGATAATGGCATTGCCAAAGATAATGTCAAACAGCTCGGCAATAGTCTCGAGTAAGCGTAAGCTGCTCACGGCAGTAGCGGTCTCCATACTACGGTATGGCGCCGCTGCATGGTCGAAGGCGCTAGTGGTTAACCGAAACGTGAAGCGACTTGAGAGTACCCACAGGCTGATGTGCCTTAGGGTGGTGAGCGCATACCGCACGGTCTCAAAGGACGCGGTATGTGTGCTAGCGGGCATGATACCAGCTTTAGTGGTGGCAGAGGATGAAAAATGCTTCGAGCGACGGGGCATAAGAGGCGCGAGGCGTATCGCCAGAACCTCGCCTATGCTGAAGTGGCAAGGCGAATGGGATTCCTCCAGCAAGGGTAGGGGGATGTCCATAAACCACGTGGTCATGAGTGGGGGGGGGGGTCTCGGCCAATGACCATTTTGTATGGAAGAAAAAAAAATTTGTATGGACTAATGACCTTTCGGGGGGGGGGGGGGGGGGTTGGAGGGGTTGAGAAGTCCTAAAAAAAATGACCACGTGGTTTATGGACAGTCCCTAGATGGACACACAGGCTCATACCGAGCGTGTCCAAGTGGACGAGCAGGCCCCATGGCGAGGTGAATTTTCACTTGACTCAATTTCTGTCAGGCCATGGGTGCTTTAGGTGATATCTGCACAGATTCGGACACGCAGGCTCCCCCACATATCCGGAGTGTGCAGACTGCGACGAGACCGCGGAGCATGTGCTCTTTGAATGTCCACTTGTCCACGTTTCGTGGAGCAAACGTCGAGTATGCAGGAGGTATGCGGTAGTGATATCACGCCTGACAACATTGTTAAAAGGATGTGTATGGGGGCGGACAAGTGGGACTCCGCTACTTCCACGGTTTCTTGAATCGTACTTGAACTACAGAGTAAATGGCGAGCCGAACAACAGCTAGGGAATCGCGCCACTTGGGCGGTGACTTCTATATTCGTCTGTTTTCCACTATAACTCAGTCAAATTTGAACCAATTGACACAACTTTTGGAATGTGGTGAGATAGGTATAGTATCTACCTGTGTACAACATTTCAATCTACCTGTGTACAACATTTCAATTGGTTCAAAATTGACTGAGTTATAGTGGCAAACAGACGAATATAGAAGCCATTGCCCAAGTGGCGCGATACCCTAGTTGAGTTGCCCCCAAATTTATGTTTTCCTATGAAATCATTGCAATCGAGTTCAATAAAAGAGGAAACCAGCACCTTCCACTACCATTCGGTAGACCTTCCACCACGACCTTTTTATTGTTCTATCTAAATACACGCCGCACACACGACCTCTTCTTCCCTACATATGTAAATCAACCTCTTTCGTCGTCATCGTCATCGTCATTGCCACCGTCGGTACCTCCAACAACGAATATGCAGAAAAGATAGTAGGTAGTTGGGAAGGTACGGCCCATTTATCGAAACGTGCGCCGCGCCGTGCCGCTCTGTAATACGATACCTTTTAATGACCCTTAACTACGTGTAAACAGCCTGACCTAACCTTTTTTTGCTGCTGCAGCTTTCCTTCAGTCAGTCAGTCCTATGTCCTACGCCTTTTCTTCCGAAAGCCCCCGGCGGACCCGACAAAATGGAAATAACATGAGTTTTCCGCTGCTGTCACCGTCACGGGGAACTCTACGCTATGGAGTCGTCGTCGCACGGTATGGTAGCTGACTATCGTCAGTCGGTTTTCGAATGGGCTGATGCGTCCGTTTCCGGAACGGATTCTACGCTAAGTAGGTATGCTGGTGGGTGCGGAAATGGGCTTGAGGAGGGAGCTCCCGCTCCCATCGCACTGACTGGTACGACAATGATGGAAATAGAATTTCGTGGATGGGACGGACCCTTGCGGATATTCATGCGAAAGACGGGGAGAGGTAAACAACAATTTCATTCGAATGAAGGCGCTGTTTGATATGGCGTAGTCGCATTGTTCCCCGGTTCTCTGTACAAATATATGCATATTGCTTCGCTATTTTACCCGTTCGAGCAATTATGGGGGCGAAGAACGCTGCGGCATGATACCCTTTTTCTACAGGCGAGATGTAGCAAGGGTTTCTTCAAGTGGCTTGTAGAGCTGGGAAAATCTTGAAATCTCAAAGTAATGAAAGACTCTAGATATAGATATGGGAGCAGATTTCGGATAGGTGACAAAACGTCGAATGTCAAAACGTCGAAAGGAAAAAACGCCGAAAGGTGAAAGATTAGATTTCCAATCGACCTCACGTCATTCAATTAAATGTCTCTCGACTAAATGTCATAGATTCACGATTCTCTTTTGAGGACAAACATCCTTGAATTCCAGGTTGACAGTGTATCAGAAAGTTTGATTTCTCTGACATTCATACATGCAATAGAAACACCTGTTTGACGGACAAAATGAGATTTAAACTATGAAAAGAAATCCACGAGCTCCTGTGGGAATCGTACCCACGACTCCCATTTCGCTAGATGGGCGCTTCTTTTTTCTAAGCTACGGAGCCACTTGACCATATCCGTCCCCTTAAGGCACAGCAGCCCGTCGCCCGCGTTTACCGATTAGACTATAGCCCTCCCGTTTTATCCGTTTTATCATGTTCTTCTAGTTGCGGAAGAAACCCTTTCAGTGTTGTTGTAATTTGATTAAACTTAGGATATCACTTGACAAACTTCCATTTTGCGATTTCTTTCTACTACTCATGTGATTTATTCTACATTTTCTTCTAACTTCTCCATCACACCCCAAAGTAGAAATGGGCCTGATAACGTACAAAAAAGGGGAAACTTAAAAAATAACTGCGAACAACGAAGGCGGTAATCGAAATTCGAGACTTGTGTACGTTTGTCGGCAACGAGAGGCCAGTTACGAAGAGCATGTGGAATTCGACGATTGTCGACGGTAGTGTATGATGACGCAAATTATTTTGCTCGCTCTTTGCTCCGCCTTTCTGTCCGATGTCAAACCCCAAACAAGTAGGCAGGATGGGTAAACAAAATCGACAAAACAAAGCATGCGGCGTTTCTGTACTACTCGAGTTTGGTAATTATCATCATCAACTACTTTGGTCATGGTGGTGGTTCCCCCATGATCAGAGTGTGAAACTCCATTATACTTTTTACATGGTAGGGGATATGGTGAAGCTCGAGCCGAAAGTGAAGTTATCTGACATCATATGTTGGCTTGTTTCGTTTGTTGCCTCTCATTTTTTATCAAATTGGAAATTTCATTAATAAACCGGATGAGAAGAAAAATGATTGATCTGGGCCTTGATTTACTCTAGTGGGGTGGGAGTGCACTATTCAGTTTTGCAACTTTTGTTAACGCATTGCATAAAGATAAGGAATGCGTGTACGCACAATACATCGTATCATGTTCTTTTCACATAAGTATTGCATACAGGGTTTAAACCAAATTCCCTTCATAGTAAGCACTGACCAACACCTTTTTTTTTTAATTTTTTTTTTTTTTTAATTTTTTTTTTTTTTTTTTGAGCGTTAAAAATTATTTACAGAGTGTGTGTTTAACCCTACTTATTCTATTTCTAACATTTTGACATATTCTCACAAAACTACTGGCAGTTGACAACTGTAAACTTGTTTTAAGCAATGTTTAGAAAAATACCAAAGTGCTTTACAAAAACCTTTCCGTAATTCCATCGCATTTCTCTGAGTTCTTTTTTGAAAACGAACAAACTTGGCTCTGCAACTCCTAGATTGTAAGAAACAACTCGCATTGTCAGCCAAAGCGCTGCTTTGTGCCGCTTTGATTGTAAATTTATTGCCATGTACAAAATCTCTTCAATATCTACACATCTGAAATGTAACCGACTTCGAATAATCTGGCTGCACCAGTCCCAAATTTTCTTTGAGGCTGGACATTCTTTTAGCCTATGCTTGTTGCTGTCACGGCTGCCACATCTTTTACAAATCTCATCGTTACGAATGCCGTAGGCATATAATTTACTGTTATTTGGAATCAGATCATTTAGAAAACAAAAAACTCTTGCACGGTCCTGTGTGGGGATGAAGTTATAGTTAATATTCTGCCAAATTGTTGGCCAATCAACATCGACAAAGTTTTCTACTCTAGGTACACAATTATGTCTATCAACAAAATGGCTATACAAAATTCTTGTAGTTGGTAAATCAAATCTTGTTTTCATCTGTTTTGCTTCTTCTATCCAGTCCCTAGCATTTTTCGTAATTCTCTGAGGCGCTGTAAAATTCAGTAGGTAGGACTCTTCCTGAATATTACCTTCATTGTCAACGTTATTCAAAATGTTTTTGATGAAAAGTGCTTTAATCTTTGCCTCAGGGTCAACTAATTGTAGGCCACCTTTCAAGTAGTCCAAGTGTAGCTGATTTCTTTCTACTTTGAAAATATGTCCGGTCCACAAGAACTTTCCGCAGGCTGATTTTAACTGGGCTATATGCCTATTCAACGGAGGAAAAATTTGAGCAAGATACCACATTTTTGACAAAATAAAAGTATTTAGAATCCAAACCCTTTCGTACAAATTTAAATTTCTCGCGGAGTTCCTTTGCAACGTTGACTTTATATTATTTATCACTGCATCATAATTGTTAACAACAGTTTTATACCAACTTCTGTGAAAGCTAAGTCCCAGTATTTTAAGACTGTCTACTTCTTTAACAAGTTGAGGCCCGAATTGAGCTTGATTGAATCTCATAAAAGCCGATTTGGAAAAATTTATTTTTATTCTGGCGTATTTAGAAAAGTTCTCGAATATCATCAGAGCTAGATCAAAGTCACTATCGTTTCTCAAAATTATATTAAAATCGTCCGCAAATACTACCACTTTTATAAACTTATCGTAAATCCAGAATCCCGTCAAATTATTAGACAATTGACGTATTAGAGGTTCCACGTACAACACAAAAAGAATTATGCTGAGAGGACATCCTTGGCGAACAGAAGTGTTGATTTTCAGTTCATTTGTCAAAAATGCATTAACTTGCACCCTAGACGATGCCACTTCATAAACATTTTTAATGCACGCTATAGGCTTTATTCAGATCAATACTAAGAATGCTTCCTTTAAACCTTTTCGTCTCACAAGAACGGGTTAAAATTCTTCTTAAATCTTTCAAGTTATTTATGCACGATGAGTTTGCGATGCAGGCTGTTTGTCCGGATCCAATCAGTTTGTCAAGTATTGTTATAACTCTGGCAGCAATAATCTTCATGAAAAGCTTATAATCACAATTAAGCATTGATATCGGGCGAAAATCATCCAATGTATCCGTCCTGGCTCCTTTTTTTGGTATCAAGATTATTACCCCATCTGAGAAGCCTTTATGAGGTTTAAAGGCCCCCGAAAGATAAGAATTAAAAAGTCTGATCATATCGTCTTTCACAACGTCGAAATTCTTTGAGTAGAATTCGTAAGAAAGGCCATCCGGTCCTGGTGTTCTTTTTTTGGCACATTCTTTAAGCACCTTTTTTAATTCTTCTTCAGTGATAACATCTATTAAGCTTTGGCTATCTTCCTGTGAAACTTTCTTTGTTATAAACTGGATCGGATCGTCGGCCGCATCGGTTACAGTCTGTATCTCATTGTTGTTAAATCGTGTGTTGAAATATTCAAATGCAATATCTTTTAGCTTTGTTGGATCAAGAATCACAGTATTGTCAACTTTTAATTTTAAAAACCTACTAGAATCATTTATATTTGATCTGAGCAGCAATTTGAAACACGTTTATCTTTTCCCCTTGCAAAAAGGTCGTTTCATTCATATTATTCGTCAAGTGCTTTAGACGATTATGTTCAATCTCTATTAGCCTAGATTTTATTATTTTAACATCAAGCCAAGTCTCTTCTCCCTTTTGCTTTTTATCCATCCACTCATACAATTTACCACAAAAATAACTCTTTTCGTTTCGGATTCTTGAATTTAGCTCCCAGCTTTTCGTTTTATAAAACTGCCTAGTTTTGTTTTTGAAAATATCTTTCCACCACCTGTTAAAATCATCATTATGCAATCTTCGCGATTTCCATTCTTCATAAGAATTTAAAAACTGTTCGGATATTTCTTCGTTGTTCAAAATCGTGCTGTTGATTTTCCAAAACCCTCTACCCTTTGGTGTTATCTCCGATTGATTAACCGTTATTTTCATCAAAATCCCAGAGTGATCTGAAAAGGCCACTGGAATTGTACGAAAATCGCTAATATTACTGATAAAGGAAGCATTTGTGTAAAATCTATCAATTCTCGACGCTGAATTCATTCTGTGAAAAGTGAATTCGTTTTTCTTTAACGTTAACGCAACATCCTTCCATCCACACATTTCAACAACGTGCTTTAGACCTGTACAGTAATTCTTTGTTCCACCCACGCAATCAAAACCATTCATTATACAATTGAAATCCCCACCTACAACATTCGTGGTGGCACCTGGTTTGTGGAGATGTACAGCCAGATCGTTCAAGAATAAAGAGTCCCGTTCTTTTTTACGATTCGTGCCGGACTGTGCATACACATTCACATAATTCACGCAATTTACTACGATTGAAGAGATCCTGTTACTGGTATCAAGCAAAGACTGAGCAACATTGAAAGTAGCTCTCACTAAAATAGCAGTTCCAGAGCCGTTTTCATCAACGTTAATTATCGCACGATGAGACGGTACAAAGGAAAAATTTGAGTATCGCACTTCTTGTAAAAACAAAATATCTACGTCATGAACATTGATGAAATCTCGTAATAAGAACTTGTTTACTGTTGTCGTACTGCTGTTTAAATTTATGCTACCTACATACATTAAGTACAAAATTCATTTTATCTTTCAAACGCTATGGTCACTCATTGATTCATCTGAAATATTGTCCCCCTCCCCACCCTTTTCCCCCATCAAGTCGAAATTCGCTGTAACCACTGGATCCTTGTTGCTCGATTGCTCACCTGGCTTCGAAAGTTTCATCTGGTTTGTTTTGCTCCGAGTTAAGCGATCGAGTGCATCGCTCACCGTCCCCTTCGTTGTGTTTGGTTTCTGCTGTTCCATGTCTGTGTTTGAGTTCTCCGAGTCGGAAATTTGATTTGTGTTCTGCCCTTTGTTTCGTGATTTGTGCCCTCTCTTCGATGAACCCTTTCCGCTTCCTCTCGCATTCTCTTTGACCGCCGACCCTGCGTCTCCATCTCGATCGACAATACTCACGTGCTTTCCGTTAGCCGTTTGCGCCGGCTGTTCGCTCATCTGCTCACCATCGGTCTCGGGATTTAATCGCTGGCCTTGACTATCACACATCGCAGTGGCACTGTGTGTAACCTGGCCCGCTTCAGGCTGCCTGGGTGTTTCTGCACCAACACTATCATCCACAGCTTCGGTGCTACAAACTGATGTAGGTGTTGCAGCACTTTCATTGGTAGTCAGCACTTTTTGTGCCGCCGACTTTACCCAACGATTACCGTTCGCTACGATACCGCTATATGACGGTTGACCTGTACTTCCCAGTCGCTCGTTTACTGACCTTTTTTGCGGGCACTCAGCTTTTAAGTGGTCCGCACTACCACACTGGAAGTACCTGTTCACCATTCCTTCATCCAGATTCCTTGTCCAGATTAGATAACCTGTTTCTTCGCCATACTTTTCCCTCACCATTCGGGTAACCTTTCCATACTTCCCAAGGACGGCCGCAATCTCACGATCCTCGATTTCAGGAGGGAGGTTAAACAGTCTCACATAACGCATAATGGCATTTGCCGGAGAAATTTTCACTGTTGCACTTTGATACTTGCTGTACACAAATTCCATTGTATCTGGGAGATTTCGCAGCGTGTTTTTTATGTCTTCCTCAGTCTTGAACTTGATTTTGACCGAGACGTCATTCTTGTCCTTGTACATGGACAACAGCTTTTCACTTCTTAGACCCATTCTTGTCTTCATGAAACCAAAGATTTCCGCATCACTAGGCTCTGGGCTGCCTCTTTCGAAGCGCAGCCGTACAGAATTTGCCCTCAGTTCAACATCCGCCATGTTCACGTTGTTCGATTTAACTTAATCACTTTGTATCTTTAACAAAATTCGAATATTCAGCCGAGCTGAAAAAACGTGCTCGCTAGAAACGTGATCGACACTCTCGTAACTCGCGCTCTCTATATTTGCGTCCGTTCGGTACCGAGTCAACACACAAACTGAATTCCCTTCATAGTAAGCACCGACCAACACCGTTCAACACTAAATTTTGTTATGTGATGAGAAAAAAAAGAACAGGTTCCAAACCCCTACGCATATGCTCGGCATGTTCTAATGCGCTTATAAATTGAACACCCCAAGTTCTCCATACAAACTTCGGTCATAAACTGTGAAGGCTCGGTACAATATTTTTCAAAAATTCTTTCACTATGACACTTCTAGTTCCTGTTCTTTTTTTCATCCCATAACACCAAATTTTGTAAAATTTTCTCGAGCAGTGTTATTCACGAGTTGAAAAGTACGCAACATATTCAGCTCCTTTTTTTTATTCTTCAACCACTTAACCTAATTTACAGCTCTTTTGTCCACTAAGGCACGGCGTGAGCGATTCCTATTGGCAGCGCCTAAATGTATTCTATTCTAAAACTACTATATCGAACTGGTTGCCTTTGCGCTGCTGTCACTTTTCTACCCTGTCCATGGTAGAATGATGAGCACACTGTTTCTGTGTGGCTTCTGTTCCATTTCCAGTCCGATTGGGGATCCATTATGAGTTGCCGTTAGCCGATATCCAAGTTTCCGGGTCCGTTAGAATATATGCTCAGAAGAGGGTCAGGTATCAGCCTAGGGGAGAAGAGCAACTGACGAAAAATTGCAAGTGCCGGGGCTGGAATTGAACCCATGACCATCCACTTATGAAGTGAACGTGTAGCCACTACACCACGGGCCCCGGATGCTTCCGTTTTGTCTCCAACAAAACAAATTGAGAACATGTATTTATCTGTTACCAGTGTACCAGTTGGGATAAAGAGAAATCAACACGCCTTGTTTGCTGCTTGTTTTGTGCCTCTTTTGTCTGACAATTATCTTCTCTGCTCCTGAGAATCCGACGCCGAATACTCGGAACAGCTGCGAACACGAACACATAGGCTTGTCCTTGCCAACAAATACGACAGCCACGTTTCACAAATACACCGGCTACTTCCCGTCAACACTCACAGGCAGCGATATAAATACCACACTTCTATCAACTGTGCTCGTGAAGCTCGATCGTTTCGGCATCACAGTCTGCTGCTGATACGCTGCTTGTTAAGGCTTTTTACGGCATCATCAAAATCGGCAGCCATGTTTGATATGTGGCTCGAAATTTCAAAGTGATAATTGGGCAATTTTAATCGTACAAATTGGGCCGAAGGGTCTCAGATTTTCATGAAACTTTTTCCACAGGCAGGGCTCATGGATACATGAACATAAAAAAATTTAAAAAAAATCAGGGTTGCCTATTTTCCCGAAAAACTCAGGTGGAATTTTTTGGTTTTCCCCTGATACTACTTACTTTGAAAAATCATAACTCGTCGTAGAAACAAAGTTTTTTTTTAGAAAATGAAGGCAAATTTTCTCAAGAATAAAAAAAATGAAATGAAAAAGGTTTTCCACAAAACTTTCCACAGTTGAGAAAATTCGTAAAGAAAAGCCGGAAAAACTATGGCCGAACTCGTGGAAAATTTTCGAAAAAATATTTTTGAGAAGGTTATTTTATAAACTTTAATCGCTGAAATTTTTGGAATGCACTTTTTTTCGTTTTTGAGTTATGGCCAATTTTGTTGAAAAATGCCCAAATGTGCCATTAAAGTATTTTCTTTGAAAAATCATAACTCAAGAACGAAGCATCGTAGAAGCAAAGTTTGTTAATGAAAACGAAAGCAAATTTTCTCATGAATTCAAAAAAAAAAATATGAACGGAAAAAGATTTCCAAAAAATTTTTCACCGTCGAGAAAATTCATAAAGAAAAGCCGGAAGCTGAAATTTTTGGAATGTACTTTTTTTTTCGTTACTAAGTTATGGCCAATTTTGTGAGCCTATGCAAGCCTATGGATTATAGCTCGAATCTAATCGGAATTTTACTGCACTATCCAGATCGGTTAAGGCGTTCCGGAGAAATGGCCATTCGAGTGATCCGGACCAGTACCGGTAGAACTGGCCGTATATAAAATTGAACCAAGCCCCATCATGCGACATATCAAACTGTGGCGATTTTTGTAACCTTTTGCATGGTTGACCGGTTTTGTGCAGAAATTACACTGGAGACCAGAAATTTCAATGTCAGCCCAAAATTCAAAGTGGCAGCCTAATATTCAAAATGGTGGCTGTTTAATGGAGTCTTAGATAATAAAACAATTAATATGGGCATATTTGGTATGATGAAGATGTCTGGAGTCCAGAAATAACTACCAGAATATCTCAAAGTGCAAATTTTCGGTAATACCAATCCGTGTGGTTAATTATGGATGGTTAGATCTGCGGTTTTAGGGGAAGATGATATAGAATATAGATCGATGAGATTTGAATTACTTTAAGGAAACTAAAATACCAAGTCATTAATTGGCTCGGTGGCTTAGTTGGTAAAGCACTTGTCTAGCGAATAAGGGTCGTGGGTACGAATCTCACCTGAGCTGTGGATTTTTTTCCCAATTTAACCAATAATTTACCCATCTGTACATATGTACGATAATAATTTGAAAATCATGACCAGAATATCCAAGATAGTGACTCCAAATTCAAGTGGCAGCTGTTTAATGGAGTTTTAGGCTCTAAAACCATTCAATATGGGTATATTTGATATGGGGTAGATGCCCGGAAGCTTAAAATGACGACCAGCATATCCAAGATGGTGGTCTTACATTCAAAATGGCGGCTGTTAAATGGAGTTTTGGGACCTAAAACCATGCCATATGGGTATATTTGGTATAGCAAGGATCTCCGGAGTCCAGAAATGGCAACCAGAATAACCAATATGGCATTTAAATATCCAAAATGGCGGATATTTAATAGAGTTTAACGCTTTAAAACTATCCATATGGCTATATCTGGAATGGGGGAGAAATCAAGAGTCCAAAAATAGCGACCAGAATTTACTAAAGGTGGACTTGAATCCAAAAGGGCGGCTCAAAATTAAAGATCGCGGTTTCCTAAGAGTTTAAGGCCCACACATCAAAAGCCAAATAAACGATATGATTTCTGGTGCCATATGTTTTTTTTTTGTAAACGTATGAAAGTGCGATATTCATCAACATTTCCCTTGAGTTTTGTTGACATGATATTTTATAAGTGAGCCTAGCCAGGATAAACAAGAGCGGCTTGGCTTTGTTTGTCAGATTTGTGCCTCTAAAGTTTGTATGCAGAATTGCAAAGGGATTTTTTGATGTTTCACCTTAATAAAACGAAACTTAAAATCGGCCAACTGTACTGACTGGTTCCAAAGTTACGATTCTTTGAAAATTTTGAATTACAGTAGTTTACAGCATTTTTGAACTCGGTAAGCTGATGATCATTTTTTTCATGCCCTGAGTTTGAAAACGAGAAGGATAAAAATTACAGTAGAGCGGAAACTTTCCATACAAGTGATTTGAAATCGATTTTTGTTCTATTTTTAAGCAAAGTCGCTCACTTCACACATTTCATCATTTCATTCTCCGTAATGCTCCAATTGAGCTGATTGAGCCTACATATGATATGTCAAACAAACATTGAGAAAAATTTTTTAGATTGTTTTTTTCTTATTGAAAAAAAAATACATTTCTTCATATATTTTTTGGGAATTTTGCTAAAATTTAAGGAGATCGTCCCAAAAACTCGCCAACATCTTGAATTTCATCAATCTGACGCAAAACCTGCATTCAGATAATCGAATGGTATTGTATTCAGCTTTTAAATTATGGAAAAGGATTTGAAATTTGATGAACAAAACGCAAGATATTTGAATTTTAGTAAATTCCATATTTTCAAAAATTGGGAAACTCAATATTGAGTTAAAACTTGAAAACTGCTCTACTTAAAATATTTTGAGACGCGGTTTCGAAATTCACTTAAAAAATTTTGGACGTTGAAGAAGTTCACGACCTTCATTTTTTTTGTGAACTAGTGTTATGAAAGACCTTGATTTTTTAACCATCCTTAATTACGAAAAAATAAATGCGAGTCCAATAATTTTGAAAGAGAAGTTATTACCACATGAGTGGTCTATGGGCTAAACATTGCTGAATGTTACATCGGTGGACTTTAATTATATGTTGCACAAATAAAGAAACTGTGGATTATGTGATATTTTTCACAACGTCAACTAGAAGATCTGTGTAGATGTTACTTTTTATTGCCGTGTATTCTACCATGAACTTAAGCTAGATACAAATATTTTTTTATTCTAAGATTAACATAATTCAAAAATGTCTAACATTAATATTTTTATATTTGCAAATGGCATGGGCTCTGCCCTCTCAATGTCTGTTCGATACATTGCCCCTGGAGGCCCTCTCAATGTCTGTTCGATACATTGCCTCAATAATGTCATTCGAAACATTTTGTTGCTCGATGACTAGTGAGGTGAGATTTTTAAGCTGATCTTCAAATGTTTCAATTCTGTCACCTAAATTAGAATCCTGTTGACTGCTGTTGATTTTCCCTTCAATTTGCTTTAACCAGTAGTAAATAGTGTAAATCTGCTGCTGCAAATGAAAATATGATGGACAATCCAATTCGAACATACCCACACTTCTTTCTTCACAAAATAAATTTGCAAAATATGGATTGTGTTGGCTTGGATTTTTTCTCAATAACCTATCTTTCCAACCACAGCTTAGTGGGTTTCCAGAAATTTCTAACACTTTTAGCTCGCGGAAATGATTAACTGTGAAAAATGTCAAATTGTTTGCCCTGAGATCAATGTTGGTAAGATAAGGCATGACCCATTCGCATACGTCAACATATTGAAGTTGATTTTTGTCAAGATACAAGTTGATGAGCGACGGCAGACTCAACGGACCATTACTGTAAATGTGTTTTAAATTATTAGAAGACAGACTCAGCGTTTCCAAATTGTCTAAACCAATAAACTGCTCTAGTTGAACTGTTTCTAACAGGTTGTTTGAAAAATCTAAAACTTCCAATTTTTTCAACTGATTAATATTTTTTGGAATTTGTTTCAGATTTATTTCTATACATCGAAAGATCTTTAGTTGATAGTCCTTTCCCCGTTCGATTGTCACATTATCAGTAATCGTTTTATATAGACCGAAGAGGTATAATTTAGGATTCATCTGAATTGAATGAACTGATCCATAATGAAACTCGATTTGGCTGCATTTCTTGAATTCATCTGTAAAATAATGGGGAAGATTGCCTACATAAGCACGATGAAAAATAAACTTTTGTGTATCGGGTATTATTTTTTTCATCTTAGCAGCGGAAGCAGGCCAACTGAAATCATGAATTTCAACCTCATTTTTCCTGTGTTCACTTTGACGCACACTTAACGATTTTATGTCATCGATAGAAATTATAATAAGTATTCTGCAAAAGATATATTGAAATCACTATTAACAACAACATTGAACATTTTATTAACCCGTATCCGTCCAACAGAAAGAATAAAAATGTAAAGGCTGCCATTTCAGCAATTTTCACCCGATTTCTTTCATTTTTGGACCATTGCATCGTTTGGATGCCTTGTTTTAGGAAGCCTTTTGGCCATTTTTCAATATTCCGGATATCCAAAGTTATTGCGGTGGGTCACTGGGTCACATCCGGTAAAAACGATCCCAACTTAATTTCGCCACTAAATTTCTTACACTATTTGATGAACTTCCACTTTCATTTTAACAAATTTTCATAATCTAGACCACAGTGATATTTTTAGAAGCAAATTAGGCGATGCATCCTGTTTCAGACTTGATCTCTGTTTGGAATCTTCTCCAGGGCCCTCAGGTAACCGAAGTAACCAAGAACGGTCAAATATTATTTTTTGTTCAAGTTCAGCAACATGGGTATCAAACTTTAACATTTTTCAATATCAATTAGAAAATGGTCATGAATAATCAGAAATGTCTTGTAACAGTTTTACTAAAATTTGGTAACCTAAAATTTTGTCTAGATAAGTTACAACTGACCTGGATCAGTGCTATCTTTTCATAGAAGCGTCATAGAAGAAAATTTTCTTTTACAAAGATGCTCATTCTGATGTTTTTGACATTTGTTCTGAGTACATCTAAACTCTCAGATGTAAACAAAAGAAACGGTGGTTTACTTTATAAAAAATGTAGAAAAAATCAAGCTTGATTAATTTTTCGTAAAAAATATACAAAAATAATGTTTTTACTATACGTTTGCAGACATAGACAATAAAATTTTGATTTATTGATATAAACCAATGATATCGTAGGTGAAATGACCATGTTTTTTTTAAATAACAAGAAAAATGAGATTTACAAGTTATCTGGTAACTCATGAAGCCGCAGATGATGGGAGCTATTTTTTACTAAAACAAAACAACTGGCACTGTTGTTGGATCGACAAAATGATCGGGACAGGCAAAATTTTCACTTTTCAAAAAAATGTGCAACTACATAGCTGTAACTTTTCTAAAAGTGCATCAAGTATTCTCAAGTTTTCAACTAGTTGTGTATCAATGGTCAAAATTTGGAAAAGATCGGGATATTCTGCACAAAGTTTTAAATAGCATACAAAAAGGTATAATTATCTGGAAGCTAACTTTGGGGCTGTCCATAAACCACGTGGTCATGAGGGGGGGGGGGGGGTTCGGCCAATGACCATTTTGTATGGACCAATAAAAATTGTTGTATGAACTAATGACCACGCGGGGGGGGGGGGGGGGGGGGTTGAGAAGTCCCAAAAAAATGACCACGTGGTTTATGGACAGCCCCTTTGAGCTGTTATATATCTGGATTCAATGAAACGAAAGCAATGAAATATTGACCATTTATGACTTATAGAATAAGCTATGAAAAACTTTTGATTAAACTAAAAATTCTTAACACGGAAGAAAATCATAACGATTAGATCTTGCACCGACTTTTCGAACCCTCTAAGCAGAATACCCTTTTCGAATGAGTGTAATCAGTTTTGTACCTTTGAAATCCACCTTATGTTACTTATCCTTTGACAGATACCTGTATTTCGACTACCATTTGTAATCTTCCGCAGTGACAGTAAATTATTTATTAATTTATTTGTATTGATTTATGTAACGTATGGACAACCCTTTTCTTATGTGCTACACTGTGGTGAAATCTAGCGCGTATCTATTTAAGTTTTATGCACCAAAATATTGTTCCACATAAAAAGGAAATTGCACCATCAAAAATAAAATTGCACCATAGAAAATAGATACTTACTTACCAATCAGGCTAAGGCCGGGGTGGCCTCTGCTGTACATACTAGCCGTCTCCATTCCACTCGGTGCATGGCAGTTTGTCTCCAGTTCCGCACTCTGCCTAGAGTGCGCAGATCGTCCTCCACTTGGTCGACCCACCTAGCGAGCTAGGTCCTCGTCTTCTTGTACCGGTCGGATGACTCTCGAGAACCATTTTAGTCGGGTTGCTATCCGACATCCTGATGACGTGACCCGCCCACCGTAGCCTCCCGATTTTCGCGGTGTGGACGATGGTTGGTTCTCTCAGCAGCTGATGCAGCTCGTGGTTCATTCGCCTTCTCCAAGTCCCGTCTTCCATCTGCACTCCGCCGTAGATGGTTCGCAACACTTTCCGTTCGAAAACTCCAAGGGTGCGTTGATTCTCTGCACGTTGGGTCCATGTTTCGTGCCCATTGAGGACAACCGGTCTTATCAGCGTTTTGTAGATAGTTAACTTCGTGTTACGGCGAACTTTATTCGATCGTAGAGTTTTCCGGAATCCAAAGTAAGAACAATTTCCTGCCACAATGCGCCTCTGAATTTTTCTGCTGGTGTCGTTGTCGTCGGTCACCAGTGAGCCCAAGTACACGAATTCTTCAACCGCCTCGATTTCATCACCGTCGACATAAATTCGGGGTGGCGGGCGCGGTGATTCCTCCCTGGAGCCCTTTGCCATCATGTACTTTGTCTTAATGACTAATCCGATTCGCCTGGCTTCACTCTTTAGTCAGATGTACGTTTCCGCCATCGTTTCAAATTTACGAGCAATAATATCAATATCATCGGCGAAACCAAGCAGCTTAACGGACTTCGCGAAAATCGTACCACTCGTGTTAATCCCCGTTCTCCTTATTACACCCTCTAACGCAATGTTGAACAGCAAGCACGAAAGACCATCACCTTGCCGTAACCTTCTGCGAGATTCGAAGGGACTCGAGAGTGTCCCTGATACTCGAACTACGCACATCACTCGATCCATCGTCGCCTTGATCAATCGAATCAGTTTATCCGGGGATCCGTATTCGTGCATAATCTGGCATAGCTGTTCGCGACCGATTGTATCATACGCCGATTTTAAATCGATGAACAAGTGATGTGTGGGCACGTTGTATTCGCGGCATTTCTGCAACACCTGGCGGATGGCGAACATCTGATCCGTTGTAGCGCGTTCACCCATGAATCCAGCCTGATGCCCCACGAACTCTCTTGCAATTGGTGATAGACGGCGGCATAAAATTTGAGAGAGTATCTTGTAGGCAGCGCTCAGTAGTGTGATTGCGCGGTAGTTCCCGCAATCCAACTTGTCGCCCTTTTTGTAGGTGGGACACACTATACCTTCCATTCATTCCTCCGGTAATACTTCCTCCTCCCAAATCTTGGTAATGACCCAGTGTAGTGCTCTCACCAGTGCTTCTCCACCGTATTTTAGAAGCTCGCTTGGTAGTTGATATGCTTCAGCGGCTTTGTTGTTTTCAACCGGCCAACCTCCTCCTCAATCTCTTGGAGGTCAGGGGCCGGAAGTCTTTCGTCCTGTGCACATACTCTAAGATCTGTTACCATGCCACCTTCGGTACTTGCAACGTCGCCATTGAGGTGCTCATCGTAATGCTGCCGCCACCTGTCGACCACCTCACGCTTGCTCGTGAGAATATTTCCGTAATCATCTCGGCACATGTCGGCTTGTGGCACGAAGCCTCTGCGCGAGCGGTTCAGCTTCTCGTAGAACTTTCGTGTGTCCTTAGCGCGGTACAGCTCTTCCATCGCTTCGCGATCTCGTTCTTTCTGCTGGCGCTTCTTCTCCCGGAAGACTGAGTTCTGCCTGTTCCGCGCCTGTTTGTAACGTGCCTCATTCGCTCTCGTACGGTGTTGCAGCATTCTCGCCCATGCTGCATTCTTCTCGTTTTTCAACTGTTCACATTCGCCGTCGTACCAGTCGTTTCTGTGATTCGGAGTCGCGAAGCCTAGTGCACGTAGTCTTGAGCCACTTCTACGTTACGCAGCGGCTCGATGTTGAGTCGCGGCCTTCGACTTCGACGCGTGGTGATAACTGTCGAAAGTTTTGAGCGCATGCATACAGCTATGATCCGAATCTATATTCGCACTGCGGTATGTGCTTCGTATATCATTGGTATATGACATTGGTTATATCCGAGAAGAATTTACCGTCGATTAGAACGTGGTCGATTTGATTTTCTGTTTGATGGTCGGGTGATCTCCAGGTGGCTTTGTGGATATCTTTGCGGGAGAAGAAGGTGTTTCGGACTATTATACCTCGAGAGGCTGCAAAGTTTACGCATCGCTGGCCGTTATCATTCGATACGGCTTGCAGGCTGTTTCGCCCGATTACCGGTTTGTACATTTCCTCCCTTCCTACCTACGCGTTCATGTCGCCGACAACGATTTTCACGTCACGCGGCGAGCAAGCATCGTATGTTTGCTCTAGCTGCGCGTAGAACGCTTCGTTCTCGTCATCTCGCCTTCGTGTGAGCAGTGGACGTTGATGACGCTGTAGTTGAAGAAACGGCCCTTAACTCTCAACATGCACATCCTTGCGTTGATCGGCTGCCACCCGATCACACGTTGTCGCATCTTGCGTAACGCTATAAATCCTGTTCCCAGTTTATTGGTGGTGCCACAGCTTTGGTAGAAGGTAGCCGCTCGATGCCCGCTTTTCCACACTTTCTGTCAAGTCCAACAAAGTTCCTGCAACGCCACGATGTCGAAGTTGCGGGGATGTAGTTCGTCGTAGATTATCCTGTCACATCCTGCGAAACCTAGTGACTTGCAATTCTAAGTTTCCAATCGTAGTCCTTATTTCGTCACGTGGGTCTTTACCGATTGTATCGAGTCGTCTTTTCTCCTATGTTATTCGCAATGGGGATTTTTACGGGTGGCTTATTGGGCCTACGCCAACACTCCTGTCTCGCCGGAGGGCCATCGTGCCAGTTCTGTTTAACGTCCCAACCAACACTGGGACAACCACGCTGATGGGGCTACCACCTTGGATCTAGCTGGGCGTGGTGCAGCGTTTCTTATTCAGCCGCTGGATGCCAGAACAGACGCTGTTTGAGCCGCACCTCCTTCAGGTATCAGGTATCAGAAGGCCGGCTCCAGAGGCACGTTATCCTCCATTTGGGACATTTGTGCCATCGCCATACATATGAGCCTATTTCATCATTTACCTGAGGGAGAATGGGACAAGGGATGGGAATTGGGAAAGGGAAAGGTGATGAAATAGGAAGGGGTGCCATAGAAGAGGGAATGAGCGCATAAGCGCAACGAGAGCTCATAGCTCATACCACAACGGGGTTAATCAGTGCCCTGAAAAGGACACTGTAAAACGCATAAGCGTAAAAAGAGCCTATAGCTCATTGGAGGTAGCTTGCGACGTCATGCGACTTTCAATATGACATAGAAAGGCACGTCATCAAAAGCATCCTCAATATTCAAGAAATCACCCAAGCAAAAACTACGTTTGAGCGAGTGCTTTCTTGAAAACGTATACAACTTTATGTAAAAGAGTCACTGTGGACATCCCAAATTGGGAGACATGGGAGTTCACATGAACAGGCATGTTAGCCAGACGAACATCACAGATGTGATAATCGACAATGCACAATGGTCCGAATCCACGTTTTAGCAGGAAAAAAATCCGTATCTCTGTTTTCGTTAATTTTAGGCGTTTGGTATCTTCAGAGAAGTTGTTTGTATTTGTTTGCTGCATCTTTTCCAAAAATTTTTGATTAGGGTGGTCCTCGTCCTAACTCAAATCTGGAAAAGAATTTTTTAATTTTAAGTCATACGCGATCGAGTTCTTCACAAAAGTTGTAGGCAATGCTATTTTGAGCAACTTTGCTGAATACGCCGTTTATCTAGCTCTTTATTTGAACATAGTAGGTCAATTTTAAGTTTTGACTTAGGGTGAGCCCCCCAAAAACGGTTTTTTCGCAATAACTTTTTTATTTGATTTTTTTCGAAGATGTGAGCTTCGGAGCATTTGAAGAGCAAGTAATGACGCATATTTGTTCTGAACATTGCATGTTGCTAGGTCTTGTCATTCAAATGTTATGGGCAATTTAGACTTAAAAACAACGATGTCTTCAAATGCTTATATCTCATGGAGCTGGTAAAATAAAAAAAGTTCTTTAAGCGGCATTTGGAAGGTCACATATAAAGTCAAATGTGGAGCAAATATTACAAGAACGTTATTTTTTAAATTGGAATAAATCGACTCCAGAAATCCTCTTGAAAAATCGAAAAACTACTTATAACTTATACAATTTTAAAGATAGAGTCAAACTGTCTTCGGAAAAAAGTGGGTTTTCACCATACCTAAAAGTTTCCCATACATGTCTTTTTTGTAAAACGTGAAACAAAAGCTTGAAATTGATAATTTGATTTTAGAGAATATAATCGTTCTGATTTCCTAGAAAAACATAGCATGTACCCTTAAGAATCAAATTATCAATTTCAAGCTTTTGTTTCACGTTTTGCAAAAAAATCGTGTATGGGAAACTTGTAGGCATGGTAAAAACCTACATTTTTTCCGAAGACAGTTTGACTCTATCTTTGAAATTGTATGAGTTATAAGTAGTTTTTTCAATTTTCTAGGGGATTTTTGGAGTCGATTTATTCCAATTTAAAAAATAACGTTCTTGTAATATTTGCTCAAAATTTGGCTTTATATGTGACCTTCCAAATGCCGCTTAAAGAACATTTTTTATTTTACCAGCTCCTCGAGATATAAGCATTTGAAGACATCGTTGATTTTAAGTCAAAATTGCCCATAACATTTGAATGACAAGACCTAGCAACGTGCAATGTTCAGAACAAATATGCGTCATTACTTGCTCTTCAAATACTCCGAAGCTCTCATCGTCGAAAAAAATCAAATAAAAAAGTTATTGCGAAAAAAAAACCGTTTTTGGGTGGCTCACCCTAAGTCAAAACTTAAAATTGACCTACTATGTTCAAATTAAGAGCTAGATAAACGGCGTATTCGGCAAAGTTGCTCGAAATAGCATTGCCTACAACTTTGCTGAAGAACTCGATCGCGTATGACTTGGAATTTAAAAGTTCTATTCCAGATTTGAGTTAAGGCGTGGACCACCCTAATCAAAAATTTTTGGAAAAGATGCAGCAAACAAATTCAAACAACTTCTCTGAAGACACCAAGTGCCTAAAATTAACGAAAACAGAACCACGAATTTTTTTCCTGCTAAAACGTGGATTCGGACCATTGTGCAATGCGTTTCGAGCATTTCAGAAAGAACGACGTAACCAGATAAATCTGGAACTCATTCCTTCTTTTTACAACGCACGCACCCTTTCGGGATAAAACTACAGAGTAATTTCATGCCATGAAAATACCCAATAGAAAACTACAAGAGTTCAAAACATATTTGAAAAACTCAAATCCCTCTGGAGAAAAATAGGATAAAGCCCCATTTGCTCCAGAAGATTTGAAGTAAGCAGAGTGTTTTAGTGCTCACTAAATCGATTCTATAGCTACAATCCTCGGGGTAGAAGCTAAAGATTCGTAGCTATACAAAAGACTGGTTTATCCGAAGATATTTAGAACTTGAACAGGTCCGAGTTCCATTCAGGAATACCTCTTGCGGTCCGCACAGACCGCAGAGGACAAGCTTCTTTCAAAGCAGTAGCTATGGTATACCACAATGAAGGGCGTTGTAATAACAAAACCATAATGAAACTCTCTTGGAGTAGCAATGGAAGCGATTTATCCATAAAATGTGATCGTAACCAATTATTACAGGTTCCCTAGCTTGTTGAGCAGGGACGCCTGAATACGCAAAGCTTGCGAAGGAACACTCCAAAGTGCAAAAAGGTCAAATGGAGAGTCCTCATCTGACACATGCCAATCAGTCAACTCATGACAAATTCTGCTCATGCAGAGTTGGGTTAGGTGCAATCAGAGTCTAAAATTTTCATTTTCAATGAGTGAAATTCAACGTGAATTTTGAAGATTCTCAACTGAGGGATCAAAATAAAATTCATTTTGGTGAGTGAATTTTTTCACCTTTTCATTCATTTTTCTGTCACTGAAAATTTTCACTGAGAAATAAAACTGGAGCGTAACCCCCGATTAGACTTCCAATTACCTCAAAACTGGTGTATAGTAGTTAATTAGAATATTAATTATGTTCTCTATTTATCCTTTAAGTCGGATTGTGCGTCTGTTAACAGAAATTGGACATTTTACGACGTGCGAAAAAATATTCGTGACAGAGAATTGAATGAAAAAAGAGAGGCATTCAGCTGACAATGAATGTGGCCAAACACGAATGAAAAAATGAGAATGTCAATCTTCACTTTCAATCTTCGAATTTTTTACTCTCTGGGTGCAATTCTATGTTAAGTTAACCATGAACTACCTAAGTATTCCATCAAACTGAAGCATCTCAAATCAATGTTTGAGCTACTTCAGATGCCAAATATCAGCGAAAAGATGCTGAAAACAAGAGCTTGCTTGAAGGCATCCATAAGGAAAGGTTGAAACATACTGTTAACGTTATTCTAAAATAGAGCATGCTTGAGGCACGACAGTTCATCTATAATGAAAAAAGCAAAGCTGGGTTCACAAGGTAACCTAAACAGAAGTTACCCTACGAAAATGAACTTTTTGAAGTAGATCCACTTGGGCTACATACGCTTTTTACGCTAAAATTGATCTGAGGTTTCCTTGCCGTAGCCACTACCCAAGCTAGACAGGATTACACTCTTCACAATCACAGCACAAAAAGGAAACATCAACGACGAACCAAATCGTGGTCAATTGAAAAACGCCAATGGCGAAAACGCATTCAGCGAACCCATATAGGCAGTTATGTAAGCTAATTAACAACATTTGAATAACCCCGCCCTTATTTAGCCTCAAATTTGAGACTTAAGAAGGGCAACTGATTATCTCGGAGAAACGCAAGGTCCACTGCACCATTGCTCCGGTTAGCGCAGTAAGGGCGTAATACTGTGGAGGACGCCCTAATTCGCCACAGGCTCCGTTTGTGGTTAGGTTTTTATTAGACCCCCCTAACCATTCATTCCTTGGCACGGTAAGCATAAAGCCGCATAACACCATGAATTAGGGGTCACCTGTTTAGTGGACTCTTACCACTGGATCAGGCGGTCCGTAGTGTTATTCTTAGCCAATTGAGACAACCGCTACCGACACTACACAGCTATCTAGGCTGATCGGGAAAAGAAGTTAACATTGATGGCCAACTTCCAAACGAACCCGAACAGCCGCCAGCGTTTCTTATTCAGCCACTGGATGCCAGAACAGACGCTGTTTGAGCCGCACCTCCTTGGTGAACAGACGCTCGGGTCGAACCTCCTCAATCTAGCTGAAGTCAGAAGGACAACAGTGCCCAGGCTGCACTACCAGCTAAGCACACAACTCTTAGCTGGCGGTCTTTGTCATCGTTTGACCCGTGGAAGCATGAGGTAGGAACTTGTGAGGACCAGAGCTATGTTGGACGCTCTCCTTATCGACTCACCGTTTGGCAGCCCATATAAAATAGATACATGCACTATAAAATTATCACACTGCACCATAAAACATATGAATTGCTCCATAAACAATTGAAATTTCTCCACTGAAGTACTGCAATGTGAAGAAGTATTGAATAGCCGCATTTAAATTGCGACAATATGGACACTATGCTATTTTATTGAGCATTTCTTGTATATTATGAAGCATTTGTATTTTATTATAGTGCATTACTCCATAACTATGGATGCAAAGTTACACTGCTAATGAGAAAATTTTATGTTTTATCGGACGGTTTTCTGTAAAGTATGGAACGTTTCTAATTATTTATGGGTAATATTGCACATTTTCATGGAACATATGTTCAATTTTTATGGAGCGCGTTTTGATTTTCTATGAACCGTTTCTAGCTTCTAATGGGTGCAATAAATAGGCTGCCCTGGATAACTCACACTGAGGAAGATTACAAGTGCTAGTTGAAATACGCGTATCTGTCAAAGGATAAGCAATATAGGGCGGAATTCAAAAGTACACAACTGATTAGACTCATTCGAATAACGATTAGATTATTTTCTAATTAAACACCAAATTATCCGAAGCTTCTACATCATCGTTTCAAAATTCAAGATGCTAATTATAATTCATTTAAATTTCCTGTAATTTACTTGAATAAACATATGTTTTGAAGGAAAGCAACAACATAGCTGGCAATAAATTGAAAAAGTAATTGGATGTACATTAAAAATAGACCAATTTACTAAAAAAATCATAAATGAAATCGCTAAATCTTTTTCTCTTTTTAATAATTTCAAGTTAAGTCAAGCGTTCCTCAGTGATCATTTAATTAGTCATAAATCGTCATAATTTCATTGCATTCGTTTCATTGAATCCAAAGATATATCAGATCAAAGTTGGCTATGGGATAATTATACCTTTTTTCTATACTCTTTATAACTTTATAACAGAATATCTCGATCTTTTCCAAATTGTGAACACTGATACACAACTAGTTGATCAACTAACAGTGAAAATTTGAGAATACTTAATGCACTTTTAGAAAAGTAACAGCTAGTTGAACATTTTTTGAAGAGTGAAAATTTTGACTGTTCCGATCATTTTGTCTATCCCCTGTTATTTGGGCAGATTTTGTTGTTGGTTCTGCTAAACCAAACCAAACGCCATTTAACCCTCGAACGATCGCGCTGTTGTATTTTGTACAACACGTTGAAAAAATCTCGCTTTTTGTACTCAGCATTAGCGTGGTGCTGACGCAGGTAGTCAACCGCGCGAGTTACGGAAGGTTTAAAAAAAAAATGAGTTGTATTGACCAGTCTATGTACAAACAATTATAATTTTTCCATCGGAATCTACCACAGAGAGATTCACAAAATCTCCCTTCATATGAGCCACTTTTTCGATTCCCTGCAGTGATACCGGAAAATCCAACAAGCTTCATTTGTGGTAAATAAAAACAACAATGGATGTTTCTCTTTAGTGGACGACCTAATTGACTTTGGGAAAATTGTAGATGTTTCATCGAATAGCGGGAAGGTCCAGGGAAGTACAAAAAAATATATATGCACGCAGAAACCGGCCTGAAACATGATTCTTGGCGACAGTCATATCACAGACAAATAAACGTATCATTCACAGACAAACAGACCTAACCATTTGAGAGTTTTTCGAATAAAAACATAGTAATGGAAACATATTCGCATGAGGCATAAAGACTGTGTTGGCCAAATTTGAAATAGGTAGTGGTAGTGTGCAAACATCAAACTCGAAAAAAAACAATACAAATATCACTGGTGTACTATTGACCCACAATCGGATTTTGAAATCTACCTATAAATTAATACATGATGGTATTGATAAGAGTGTTATGTCTGTGTAACATCTATACCATTTGCCTCGAAATTCTGTCATTCTGTTTAACTATCACCATTCATTTGGGTGGCCCCAATATTCAGCATCTGTAGCCTCAGGGAATCCTAAATTATTTGATATTATTAAATGTTATAAAATTGTTGAAAAAACGGTACATTATTCCCGGTAATCGGATATCGTTGAGTTGACCCAACTGATGAGTATAAATAAAAATAAATACTGTTGATAGGTTTGTTGAAAACTTTAAAAATCATATGTAAAAAAGTTTTTGATCGATACTGTATAATTTTTGGACCAGTCTTTTGATGGTGCCACCATATTGATACTTAATGAAAAGTAAGAAGCTTTTTGAAGAAGTGGAACGATCGGAGAAAATCGACAAAAATATTGGAAAATATTCAGTCAACCGAATGGCGCATCAATTTTGTAGAAGTAAAGTATCATAATCCACGATAAAATTAAAAGCTCACAGTAAGGTGGCTTACAGTTATATGAAAAACAAAAATTTCGAAAAATGCCAAGTCTTACCTCCTAAATCAGATGTTTTGGACTCCCAGAAGCTACGTTCAAAATTTGAGCAAAATCAATTGAGCCTAAGGGGGCGCTCAAAACGCTTGAAGTTTGTATGGGAAAACTTGGCCAAATGTATGCAGAAATTTCAAGTTTTCGAATTTGGCCGCTTGGTGGCGCTGTAAGCGTTCAATAATCAAACCCTAGCCCACAGTCTTTCTGGCTTGGTATTCGTTAAATTTGAAAATGTTTTTGCTCAACTGTGTTTATTTTTACGATTTCCATTTCATTTGTGATTCTTTTACATCACAAGATTCAGTTTGATCTTCCCAGACGAGCTTCAGCCAAAAAAAAAGTTGACACTTGCATGTTTTTATGTAATAATCATTCTTGTTTGTCAGTTTAAGTTAGAAGTTTGTATTTCAAAAGTCATGAACACCACAAAAACATTTTTATCTTTAAGCTATAGTATGTATTTCATAACATCTTGCTAACATGTTTGTTTGTTTTCATTTAGTTACATAATAACTTTCAAAAAACTAATACTTGTTGCAGAAGACATTTTTTGTGCGCTTTTTCGGTCAAGATTTTAGGTAACCAAATTTTAGCAAAAACTGTTACAAGATATTTCTCTGAAGATACAAAATCTCTAGGATGGATACCCAGAGCACTAGCGTTCTGCCCAGTGCCCGTGTGGGATATCCGGATCGGTCCTCCCGGTGGCCAATCATTGGCCGCCAATGCGCGTAAAACCAGTTCAAGTGATCATTTTCTAACTGGTACTGAAAAATGTTAAAGTTTGAAACCCATATTGCTGAACTTGAACAAAAAATTATATTTGACCGCTTCTGGACCGGTCCCTGAGGGCCCTGGAGAAGATTAAAACAGGGATCAAGTCTGAAACAGGTTACATTGCCTAGTTCTCTTCTGAAAATACTCAGTGATAGATTATGAAAATTTGTTGAACTGAAACTGAACTTTCAGCTGTTAATCTAAGAAATTTAGTGGCGAAAGGAATTTGGGGTCATTTTTACCGGATGTGACCCAGTGACCCACCGGAATAACTCCGGATGTCCGGAACATTAAAAAATGGCCAAAAGGTTTCCTAAAACTAGGCATCAAAACTAAGCAGTGGTCCAAAAATGAAAGAAATCGGTTGAAAATTACAGAAATGGCAGGTATTTGAATTTTATTCTCGCTGTTGGGCGGATACGGGTTAAACCTCTACTCACATCACTGAAAATCCTTGCATCCTGAATGCGTTCTCGAACGGGTTCACTTTCACTGGCTGTACCGATGTTTGACTGGGAAGTTGTTTCAGTTGCTTTTTATATGTTTGGGGCAGATCGGAAGTACAGAAGAGCATTAGGGTGATGCAATACTTCATTTAAATAGTCAGGTTTTTTTTACGCGAGGGATACGTACCGCGCTGAAAAAAATCAGTTCAAAATTAAAAAAAAAACGCAAAAAAAAGTCACCATTTCTCGACGAATCATGTAAAAAAAAGATGATTATTTTTTTTGTATGGAGATTTAATTTACGGGGCCGCGTAAAAGAAAACTGCGTAAAAAATGACCTAACCGTATATTGTTCACCGCATTAACAATATGGGTGAACGCAGAGTCGCGCGCGCATGAATTCGTTGATTATTATTTTCTATTCTCGCTTTGTTCGCTGCATTCATCAGGTCATGGGAGTTCGGTAGCTGAACGGCATGGCACTCTTGTCCCAATATCGCATTGGAACAGTAATACACTATTGGGTGGATGCATATCGACTGGTGAGCTTATTTCATGTTATTGTTTTTTTATCCAACGTACAATCTAGACAACTTGAACAACAATAGTTTTATTATGGTAACAGTATTTATGCATTTATTCAACCAACACTGAAAATATTGACGCTGCATGTGTCAGATTAAACACCTTGGTATCACATCTGTTTTTGTTGCATTTTGCAATTGAAGGGCTAAGAAGCAAAGGGGTGTAAAAGACAAACTTATTTTCGAGTGAATGAGGTTTAAAGTTTTTCAACATTTTTTCATCCAAAACAAAATGTGTGAAGTTTTAAAATGGATCCAATTTCAATTCCAATTCGATTTATTATGTTTTTTTCTAATCATCACAAAAAGTTCCTTAAAGCCTGGACTCTGAAGAATGTGTTTATATGCTCAGCTCAAAATCGAGAACAAGGGGCGCTTACACCTCTTTGCATCTGGGCCTCTCAATTTTGAAACGCTTCTGAATTGTTTGCTACCGGAGGTGTCAGCGTTGTCTCGAAATGTGTTTCCAACAGACAATATCTCTTATAAGAGCTCGAAATCTTTTCAGATTTAAACTTTTCATCCATGCGCGGTCCACCCTAGATTTGAGTCTATGTGGTTTACGCTTATGCGGCAAACGAAAATTTATCTGTGAGAAACGCGATAACAGCTTTGACCGCACAACGGGTTCAATTCGAATTCCAGAATTGAAATCGTTACAATATAGACGAGTGCACCGCCCGCTGGAAGTTCACTCTGGCAGCGAATTTTGACACCACAGCGGGGTCGACTCTCAACAACTTCTAGCCAGCTAAATATTTGTTTAATTTATTGCAACTAGTTTTCGCGATGAAGTTGCAAAAATATGAGCTTGTGCATTAACTATATGCATATGCATTACTTTAAATGGAAATTCATGTAAGAAATCAAAGAAAAAAATTATCAGCGCATTTTGGTAATGCATCTCTGAGTAGAAGTTGTTGAGAGTCGACCCCGCTGTGCTGTCAAAAATTTTCAGGCTCAGTGAACTCAATGTTCATCGGTGCACTCGTCTATATCGGAAATGAAATGTTGAGTTGTTTGAACAAATGACGTTGCAGCAATATGAATGCCACATTAACAACATCAATCTTCCGGGATATAAATTCGAAAAAAATTTCAAACTTATGATCGTATTAAAAAGAAATAACATATTTTTAATTTTTTTGTGTAATAAATAGTTATTTATGCAACGAGTTGCAAAACGATGACTTTTCCAGCACGAGTTGCACATTTATCAAACGAGGCTTACCCACTGTTCGTAAATGGGAATTTTGGAACTTTATCATAACCGGAATTTGCCAGCACATTACATCGCAGCAGAGCAGCCGCAGACTAAAAAACTACCGTTATGTGGGGTACATTTAATCAGCAGAATCCTGCTCATGAAATGCTAAAACAACATTTTCCAAGAATCTGTTTCGGATCACGAATGTTGTTTCGTAAACTGCTCATATGAAAAGACATTGAGTTCTTGGGAATCGAGCTTCATGAATGTTCAAGTATATCGATTGTTTTTTTTACTTTGTTTTGGATCGCCATAAGAAACACTTTATAAAACCCACGTCTGGAATGAAAATTACAAACAATGTGGGATTCAAAACTGCTCTCTTTCTTCTTAATGCCTCTACGTCCCCACTGAGACTTGGCCTGCCTTTCTTCCTTGAGCACTCACAGTTATTAAATGAAGGGCTTTCTTTGCCTGCCATTGCATGTATTTGTATATTGTGAGGCAACGTACAATGATACACTATGCCCAGGGAGTCGAGAAAATTTTCCCGATTTGAACGGGAATCGAACCCGTCGTTTCCGGAATGGCGAACCATAGCCTTAACCACTAGGCTTACTGGAGACCAACCACTCTGTCAACTAAATATGATTTTCACCCAATTGATTTCATTGTCGAAACTTAAACACACATGGTATTTGTCAGTATGTAATTATTTCATTGACTAAAGGTATTTTTTAACTCCCATTAGAAAATTTGCATGCCTTCAGGTGCTATTTCTAGTCTTGGTTTTTTTTTTCTCAAATAACTGCAAATGTTTAAGATTGTCAGGATTTTTGGCAACAAATATGAACTAAGGGACCTCGATTTTAGCTTTGTTGACCATAGAGTTTTTTGCATAGATATTCAACCTCAATTTTCTCCCCGAAAGAGAGGAGAACGGCAACGAACGGGAATCAAAATAAGCCACTGGAAACTGTCAAAACTCGTGTGGGAGAGAAGATGACAGGAAGACCGTGATTGTACCTCACGTTCATTCGTGACGTCATTCGTGCAAAATTGTGGAACTTTATAGCCGTGCGGTTAGGGTCACCAAGCTTCTAATCGCACCATGCTATGGGGTGAGAATTCGATTCCCGCTCCGAGCGATGAAACTTTTTTAGTAAGAACAGTTTCTTCTCCGTAGCCACTGGTGTATGCTCCGTGTGTCCCTTGTCTAGTGTTATGCTTCATTCAGTCTGTGCAGCCTCTGGCTGAAGACGGTGTCCGAGAAAAAAAAATCAATTGCTGGTAAGTATCCATCTCAGATACTGTTTTTTAGCTGAAACTGAATGACTACGGTGATTGTTTACAGTTTTACCGCAGACAGACGTTCAAGTTTGACTCAGCAGCTTGTGTAAAAAACATGGCCGCCACAAATTGCCAAGTGGCAATCAGCGAACAGATGGCGTTAGCGATGTTCATATTCAATCGCTGCCTCACATGTGCGTTGCGACCAACAACTGTCACCACGGTCGTCTTCCAGTCGGATGGCGGGAAAAGACCGCACGTGTTGCACGCTAATAATGTTTCCACATGATTTGTGCAGAGTAAATGACTTTTATTTAATGTTTAAAATTTTTTGCACAAATTAGCGCAGGACTCTTGTTAAATATTTTACACATTATTACTTTTATTTTACATAGATTTGCTTGAATTAAACTGCATTTGGATGAACTTCACTCGCATTGGAAAATCTTTGTGAATGTGACGCAAATGTAGGAATGATTTTGACAGTGTTTGTTTTGATTTTATTTTTCGGTGGGTGGTGAATTGGTTGGCAAGTAAGCGGCTGGAAGCACGTGGTTTCTCAAACTGTCAACTGCACTGTGGCAATTGGTTGCCTAGGTGTCGCTAGTGAAAATTTACATTGAAAATTTGAATAAATTTGTTCGAGCTAGAACGTCTGTCTGTGGTTTTACGTTGTAGACGAGTGCATCGCCCGCTGAAAGTTCACTCGAGCAGCGAATTTTGACACCACAGCGGGGTCGACTCTCAACAATTTCTACCCAGCTGAAAAATTGTTTAATTTATTGCATCTAGTTTTCGCGATGAAGTTGCAAAAATATGGGATAGTGCATTAACTATAAGTATATGCATCACTTTTAACGAAAATTCATGTAAGAAATTACAGAAAAAAAAATATCAGCACTTTTTGGTGATGCATCTCTGTGTAGAAGTTGTTGAGAGTCGACCCCGCTGTCAAAAAATTTCAGGCACAGTGAACTCAATGTTCATCGGTGCACTCGTCTATCATTACGTTTTGCATAATGACGTAACGAATGAACGATCGGTTTATCCACATTCGCCACGTTCTCTTTCCTCGCACACGAGTTTTGACAGTTACCGGTGGTTTTTTTTTCTGATTTCCATTCGTTGCCGTTCTTTTCCCTCTCAGGCGAAAGTTGAGGTTATTTTATTATACAAAAACTCAATTCCCAATCATCCACACACGGATTGTGTTGACAGGCCATTCGTTTCAAGCAGTAACTTGTGTCGTTCACCTACAGAGAATTGAACGAAATATTGTGCTGTCGGAATGCCCTTTCAGCACGCTGCGTGTCAGTGTGTGTGTGTCTTGTCCAGTTCTCTTATGACTGAAATAACAGTGACAGGCAAACTAAAACACTGACTACTTGGGTGATCAAAAACATTCATTTCAAATTATTAACCATATTGAAGATAGTAATAAAATAATTATAAGCTTGAAAAATGTTCAAGATTTCTAACAAAATTACCCCAGATAACTGTTTTTGTGAACAGCTGAACCGGTGAATACTTGTGCTATTGTGGATTTACCGGCTACTTGTATTCTACCGGTTACTTAAGTAACCGTTACAAAGTAGCCGTTTGCATATAAAAATCAACTCGATTGTCAAAAAGTGAATGTCGCTGAGTAGCTAGTGGCAACGAGGAATAGCGCATACAATAAAAATGTTTATAAACATGTTTATTGCAGACTACATCTCAAATTGGACTATCACACTTTTTTTGGTACGCCTAAAAAGTGTGATAAAAGTGCACATTTGCCTCGGATCGTCTCGACGTCTTCGGTGCACTCATTCTTCCATTTACAAGGAAAAAGTGCACCGAAGACCTCAACTCGATCCGACGTGACCCTGCGTTGCAATCACACTTTGAAGGTGTGTGCACACTATTGTGTCAGTCCAATTTGGGGTGCAGTCAGCAATACGTTACTCTTTTTATAAAACGGCCACACTGAAGCGACCGGTAGAATACAAGTAGCCGGTAAAACCACAATACATGTATTTGTGTATTTCAAAGAATAAAAATTGAAAGAATGCCATCTCTTGGATTTTTCTAAGTAAACGTCAAGCGACAAGACAAGTGGCGCTCTCTAAGCGTATCAAGGTGGAAGCTCTCTGTAATAGTATTCATGATTTGTCTTAAGGACATACTTGTTAGAATCCCAATATGACCGCCACAATGGCCGACTTTGACACCTACTCACGATTTTGAGGGCAAAAATCTCTTCGTAAACAAAACCAGCGCACCTGAGCTTCTTATTTTACAAGTGAGCAAGAACAGAATAATAAAATTCATTGTTGTTTGAAGCTTGCTTCTTGAAATTTGTGCGTCTGAAGTTTTGATGCACTGTTGAACCGGAATTTCAAGACGTTTGTCCTCAAGAGAAGGTGGTGTGAGTATGTTTTGGAATCCGCATACATTCAGTAACGCACACTACCGCGTGAAAGTTGAACTTTCATCCGCAGAGAGCGCTGCGGTAGTGTTCCCCCGAGTATCAGCGGAGTGGACATTCTTGATATTCTTATTATTTGGTTATTCGCCAACGAGTAAAACATGCAAAGACTCTTCTATAATAGAATTCTCAAAGCAGACGAATTGACCGCATGCATTACATTCAATCTAGTTCAGCCTTCTGCTGTATTTCCAAAGTTGCCCAATTTTAGGGTGCTTACCTGCCTTATTATTTTCTTTTTTTCAATTTCCTGCGTTGTAGAACGAGTTGCAATGTTTGAGCGAGAATATATTTATTGCTGATGAATCACATGAAAAACTGTTTCTCTACACATCAACTAGCAGATAACAAACGGCAGTCCGTTGTTTGCACCGTTACACTTACAAAACGATCCATGAAAAATTAACAAATGATCGATTGATAACTTCTGAATATTCCATAGAAGCATACCATAAAATCATAAAACAGTTATTTGGATCCATGAGAAATTGTCTCCAGTTAGCCTGGTGGTTAAGGCTAAGCATCGCCAATCCGGAGATGGCGGGTTCGATTTCCGTTTCGGTCGGGGAAATTTTCTCGACTCCCTGGACATAGTGTATCATTGTGTTTGCCTCACAATATACAAGTTCATGCACTAGCAGGCAAAGAAAGCCCTTCAATTAATAACTGTGGAAGTGCTCAAAGAACACTAATTTAAAGCGAGGCAGGCCAAGTTTCAGTGAGAACGTCGAGCCATAAAGAAGAAGAAAAAGAAGAAGAAAAAATGTCTTGAAAGTCCCATCTGTTCGTAAAATTCAGCAATAAAAAAATCCACAATTTTATGAACGGCCCCAAAGAATCCCAAGAATGATCCATAAAAAAATAGGAAAGATCAAAAACAATTAGTAAACAATCTATATAAAATGAAAAACAATTCACAAAAAATATGAAAACGATTCATAAAATATGAAAAATGATCCATTAAATTTAGGAAATAGACCTACAATGTGAATTTCAGAAGAAAGACATCCATGGTTTTTTTGGTTCAACATTATTATGGCTTATTTTCTAATTTTATGATTCAAAAAAATTATGGTACGTTTCCAAAATTATATGGATCAATTCCATATTTTATAAACCGTTCTACAATTGTTTTTTTAATTGTTTTATTATTTTTCATGGATCGTTTTCCCGTTTTTGATGATCCATTCATTTAATATATTTTGAGAGATCATTTCCTATATTTTGTGGATCATTCTATGGATCTTTTTAGCCATTTTATGACACGGATCATAAAATTATGGATTTTTTTAGCTAAATTTTCCGAAAAAAAGTGGAACAATTCTACAATTCATCATGGAGCCAGATTACAGCTTTATGCTGTTCTCGTATGCTTTTATGAAATATTGTCATGGATCATTCATGGCTTTTTTCCGATATTTTTCCGATAGCAAACCACCATTCGTGATGGAACGACTTGAACATAGCATCCCACCTCGAACTAGGAGATGTGCGAAAAAAACAGTATTCGCATGTTATCTTTTTCGTTGAGAAGGGGAAGACCATCATACTGCCTCTCGTAGTACTGTGGAGAAATTTTAGTCGAGATATGATTGTTAACCATGGGTTTAGTTTAAAAAATGAAAGCAATCATTCACCTGATTTTACAGAATCACTACGATTAGGTAGATATTTTCAATTTAAAAATATCTATCAAAAATTGATTGATTGATTTATCTATGAGTAATTCTCACTAAGACCGGCCCACTATTTACACCTTGTCTTCAAAATTGCTTAAGGTGGCGTTTTTTTGAAAGTCCTCGCCAAAAAAAGCGAAATGTTGTTGAAAAGAGGAAAGATACAGCTATTATTTACCATTATAAAAAATTGGGTCGGCCATATTGATTTTGGCCGCCATCTTGGATTTTATACCAAAACTCTTTTATCACCATGATGGCAACCACCGATTATCAAAATTTTTGCATCAATCGAAAGCTGAGCCATTTATTCATAACATATCAAAAAATAAGAGATGTCTTTATCTCCTATCAAAAACTATCTGCAATTTTGTAAATCAAACCACGTTTTCTCCATACCGGCAAAGACATGCAATAGCATCCGAATTTATGCCTGCATGTATACACAAAGTCCCAAATGGAGGAGAACGTGCCTCTGGAGCCGACCTACTGGTACCTGATACACAAAGGCACCTGCCGCAAAATTTGGGTAAATCGGAGGTTTGTTTCCGTTTTTGACTGTTTCTCAATGATGCGGACATTGCTTTTATAACTTTTTTTTAGTGTTCTGAAAACCTTAAACTTTCAGCTTTTCATAAGTGGGTTCATATTTTAAATTCGTGTTCGTAAATACTGCGAAAAAAGGCTGCATTTATGTAAACGGCCTGCACCGGGCCCAGTGCGCAAAAGTGGCATGGTTTACAAAACGGCAGATAACTTCTGAAAGAAGAAAAATACATCTCTGAAAGAGTTTTGAAATAAAAATCCAAGATGGCGGCCAAAATCAATATGGCCGACCCAATTTTTTGTAATGGTAAATAAAAGCTCTATCTTTCATCTTAACAACATTTCGTTTTGAGGTGATTTTTGGAGAAACTTTCGAGTTATAACGGTTTAAATGAGCCACCATTTGACCAAAATCGAGAGGTCTGCTAAAATTGCTGTGGCTCTAACTACCGGGGATCCATCAATTTGAGTAACCAAATGTATTTTCCTTATTTTGTGAGCGAGGGCTTTTAGAAAATCGCCACCTAAAACATTTTGGAAGACAAGGTGTAAATAGTGGGCCGGTCTCAGCGAGAATTACCCCTATATTATAGAGACTTTCAACCCTTGGCTGGTTCGTCTCTCTCTATCAAAAAGATTTTTCCATACAATCAAAGCACAATTTATGTTTTATTTTACTTATTTCTGCATGACAAATTTCATTCAAATGTAAAAAGACGATTTACGATAGAAAGAAGGTCATAGTAGAGACAAGTTGAAAACACGATTGTTGGTATTTTCACCGTGAAAATACAAAAGCAATATTTTATTATAAACTGCTAATATGCTACATATCATCAGGATCACCTTTTGCTGAGATCTACTTTTTGTTTAATTCAACTAGAAACTACATCAATCACAGATAATATCATACAGAACACCGTTTCGAAGAATAATTCCAGGGTAATCATCGAAAAAGCTTTCGATGGAATTCTTTGAAAAGAAAAAAAACTTCAAAGACTTTTAAGATGAATCCCTGCACACATCTTCGGTGAAGTTTCAGAATGATGCAAATAATTTCTAGAAATCTAGAGCAATCCTTGAAGGAATGTCTGAAGGAAATTGTCTAGAAAAGGCTTGGATATATTTCTTTCGGATCATCTGTGAATTTGTACTGTAATTTGCATATCAATTTCTGGATGAATCACTAGAAAAAAAAAACAATTCTTTGATGAAGACATCTTCTGAGCAATTGATTTAGCAAGCCTCAAAGCAATTGCTGATGATTTTTTATTTCAAATTCCAGGAGAAATCCTAAATTGAATTTGAGGAAGAATCCTTAACCCTTGAGCTGTTGCACTGTTGTTTTTTAACAACACGTTGAAAAAATCTCGCTTTTTGTGTTCAGAATTAGCGTGGTGCTGGTGGAGTGGCCAACCACGCAAGGTACGGAAGGTTAATATTAATTTCAAAAAAAATGTAATGAAGTGCTTGAGAGATATCTCGAAAGAATTGGAAAATAATGTTTCGAGTAGTTTGAAGGAGAACCGTAAAAATGTTCTAGAAAAAGTTCTTTGAAAAAAAAACTTCGTAGAAATTTCAGAAGAAATTTTCCAACGCATTCTTAGACAAATATTCAGACGATTATGCAAAAAAAACCTGGAAATTTTATGGAAAAAAATGCTGACTAAGTCTTGATGGAGCCTTTCGATAAAAAAGCATGGTCGACTTTTTTTGGAAAAACTTCGAATAGCTAATGTCAGGAACGTCAGACGAATTTCTGGATGAAAACTAAAATAAATTTTTAAAAGAATTTCTGTAAGATACTTCATTGAAGTAATGTTCCCGGATAGAACGACATAGATTTCAAAAAGGTTTCTATTGCAACTTTACGATAATTCGTTCCAAAACCATACAAATACTTCCTACAGAGCAGGTCCTTTGGTGATTGGTTTTGTTTGATTTAAATTTTACAAAAAAAAAAACATTGTTGAAATGATTTTAAGCGCTATTCCAGCTATCCATAAAACCAGAATTTAAGAGAAACAACTCAAGTAACATTTTGAAGACCAATTATTTTTGTAGAGATTGCTAAGAAAAGTTTCTTGGGAATTCTCTCCAATAAGTAATCATGCTGGTATTCATTATCATTATTCTGTATCATTAAAATCTACCTCTTCGGAAATTTCATGATCCTTATGAACTGTCAATGAAACTGTCTGAACACATTTATTGCGAATTTATTCGAGGATTTTTCCTTCAGGATTCCGGAAGGAGTTTTACATTTTTTTCTAGAATTTCTCAAGAAGTTCCTCTGAAGATTCTTACCGGAGTTCTACCAGAAATTTCTGCAAGATTTTCCCCAAAATTCTTTTATTGATTTCTTCAAGGATTTTGTCAGGAATTTCCGCTACGTTCTGTTTGAATATTTCCCCAAGGAATTTTTCAGAATTTTTTCCAATAATTTTCCCAGAAGTTCGTTATCATATTTCTTCAAAAATGTCTTTGAGGATTCCATCATAAATGTCTCCAGAAATTACTCCAAAATTTTGCCTAGAGTTCTTCCACAGACTTTTTTTACGACGGTGCCTCCATAAATGTCTTCGGAGTTCTGCTCGGAGTTCCTTCAAAAGTTTCCTAATAAATTCCTGTGATCATTTGTCCAAAAACTCGTACTAAGATATCCCTGATTTGTTTTTTTTTTCGAATTCACAGTTCTTCCGAAGGATTTTCCGTGAATTTTTCAGAAGAATTCCATCGGTTGTCCAGAAAATTTCTATTGCAATTTCTGCACGTATTGCGTCAGGAGTTATTTTGAAAGTTTCACCGGAAAGTTAATGTGAAATTCTTCAATGGATTCATTCAGAAATTTCTTGATTACTGAATACTGAAATTAAATCAAAAAAGGTAGTTTAAAATCAAGCTTCTTGAACATTAATCCGAGAAGGTGACTCTGTCCCAGTTAGGACGTAATGCCCGAAAGGGTAAGAAGGGCAAAGAATTCTTTTTGTGTTTAATGGTACCCTTGGAATGTTCACCTTCCAAAGATTACTCCCAGTGTTTGTCCTGGGACGAATCCCGGAATTCATCCAAGCATTCTTTTCGCAATCCTTTCAGAGGAGTTCTCAAAGCGATTTATAATGGGGTTTCTTTCGGAATTATTTCAAAGCTCATTTGGGAATTGCAATTTTTCCAAAACTTAAAAGGACCTTTTCTCAGGATAATCAACAAATCGGAGAAAATAAAAATGTCCGATTGTTTGTTTTCTCAATTATGACAATAGGATATCCTTATTTTCTTCGATTAGTTAGAAAAAAGTACTTTTTAGTAAAACATGCGATTCTCAAAAGAGGCTTAAGGACTTCATCCGGAATTATTCCAAGTATGGTTGTTGTTATCTCTAAAAGGGTTCCTCCCAGATTTTTCCCAGAAATCTTTCCAGGAACTCTCTTTTAATGATTTCTCCGGAAATTATTTCAGATGTTTTTTTCTGAAAATCTTTACTTTTTATTACTCTTTGAGTTCTTTCTGAAACTTGTGTCAGAATACTTCCAAGAATTCATCCCAGAATCTTTGGACAGGATTGAAAAATTGACTTTCCATGTATATTTTTCGAGGTATCGCTACTCAATATGAAATTTGGATGAAAAAAGTCATCACAATTTAGTTTAAGCGTATTTTATCCCCTAGAATGTTGATGCATTGCTGTGAAATATGGGGCGAATAATGATGAATGGATGAACTGATGAATATTTGTTTGTAGGGCACCCCCCTGGCAAAAATCCGTAGTTTCGCCAATGTCTAAGTCCCTTAACTGATCTCAACCTAGTGAAATCACATTTCGATAATGTTACTACAAAAGAGCGACCCAAATAAAGTTTGCTCAAATCGATTCTTAATAAATAAATGAGAGTTCCAGTGTACACTATCTTTTGCTTTGCTGAATCACAGAGTACCAACTACAAATTGTGTGGTCATCTGCGCTCAATGTTCATGTTAATCAAGACTCAAAGAATTACTCCTATTCTTGATTGAGAAAGAGTTTAAACGGCATCGTTGGATATCGTTTGTATTTTTTTATTTCGCTGAACTAATTATCCAGTGACATCCTTATTCAAAACTGTCATTTTATATATCACAATATGCCACTCTCGGGCTCGCGCCATTGGTTGATTTTTTTCTGTCAAATGCAACCTTCTGTCGGCCATATGCGCAACATCTTCAACATATCCGGGTCCGTTCCGTTTAGCCAACGATTGAAAGTGCATCGCTGCTGCTCTTTCTCAAGTGCCGAACCAGTCCAGACGATAAATATTGTGTTAATGCAAAAACCATCCTCAACTCCCATCGTGAGATTGCATTGGGTTGGGACGCAGGTCTAAGTACTGGAAGAAGGTGAAAGGATCGGTCCGATGAAACCCGATAGGATTTCATCTCCGATGAGGGTACACCATTCCCATCCAACCAGCGACGATGCGATGATGCCCGAAACAGCATGTTCGATACCCCCTTGAGAACATGAACGAACCCACTCGTCTCGCCGCTCTCAACACTTGAGTGATTCTGGAGTAAGTGATATGGCTGGGATGCACGATGGTTAAGAATGTATATTGGCGAGGGACATTTTGTTTTCTTCAATCCACCATACGGCCGAGAATGCCTCATTTCCCCTTTTGAACCATTGTATACTAATGGCCTGGGTCACCTTTTTTCTGCAACAAAAAAAAAACAAGGCATCGCATACTTTTCGGAAATCTTCTACGGTCTGTCACTTTCGATTGCATTTAGCAGCCCGTACGCAAACGACTCAAAGAGACAACCGCTTGAAGAGCCAGCTTCAAGTCGGCGGGACTGATCAGTTTCCCACCGTCCCATGAGCAGCTGAACGCCTCTGCGTTGATTGGAAAATAATTTTGCTGATTTTAAATGTACGCATTACGGTTCTCCGGAATCGATATTCTTGCGCAGTGATGTCAGATTTTTTCGCGAGTGCTTCCGTAGATGAAAATTGATGAGCGGGGGGGAGAATTTCAGAATTTTTATTCCGTAGATTTAAGTTGAAAATCCGTAGATTTCCCGTAGCTTTCCGTAGGTTTCCGTATAAAAACCTGGTTTTCTGTAGATTTATTCTACGGATCCGTAGTTCCGTAAAATAAGCGCAGTTCCGTAGATCTACGGAAATTTCCGTAGATCTGGTAACGCTGTTCTTGCGGTTGTCATTTGGTTGCAACAATGTTGGTACACCGCCCGCCGACGAGACTGGCATCATTCCACAGGCTGCCGACGACGATGCGATGCCTGCGAAATCTAATTTAAGGTTATTGTCAAATTCATTAGTTTCATTAAACTGTCCCGATCTTGTTGAAATTACGTTGTCAGGTCGTTGTTCTTGCCGATGTTGCTCAGAACGTGCAACATTTGCAATAAGCCAATTTAACTTGCAAATTTTCGTCATTGTCGTCTCCAACGTCGTCTTCGGGGATATTGGATGTCTTGTGCTAATTCTTAGGGGACGACCACGGACGGAACCAGAACCAGTGTTGATGACCGACCGCTTTTGCAATCGAGCAAGTTCATCGATGGAGGCACCCAGGAGGCTGGGTTAATATTTTATCTCTGTTTATTTTTCATTCCATTCTGTGAATTCATTAGGACTCGAGAGAGAGCTAGCAAGATATGTAGATCTGTGAGTAAGAGTACAGCATGTCGCTTGAGATTATGCCTATGGTAAAATTATCTGAGCAAACTGGATTAAGGGGGGTTGTTCAACAGAATTGATGTAAGCGTATTATAATAACCAGTTATCATAAAGCAGAGGCTCGTTGAAAGAGGAGATAATGTACGACGCAGGATGTTGTGATAATAAGAATATAATTTGAATTTGTTGTCGCTGTTACTTCTAATTAGCATTACTACACATATCAGGACATTGTGTCAGCAATACGCACGCGGTACCTATCTTACCTGGCTGCAGCGTTGCTATACTGCAGTATCTTGGATAGACATGGGTATCATGTCTTCTTCCAACCCATTCAGCCAGCAGTGCGTTCACTTTAATCTACAAATTAACCAGACCGTGTCTAGTTCCCTGTTGAATCTTGGCAGTCAAATGGCGGTACCAATATTGGCATTTACTTAGGCACAGATCAAGAGCACAAGATACGAGGGCTGCCTTTGCGATTAAGAAATGCATGGAAAAATAATCAGATTACTCGATGTTACTAAGTCCGATGTTACTGAAGCCCACTCCTGACATACGGTATAAAATTCAGGTGACATGGTAAAAGGTCGGTAATGCGTATCACAGTCCCTTTTGATGTTATGAGCCTCTTTCCACTAACTTCTATCACTGCCTCTCCGTAGTACTGACCAGGCTACGGGTAACAAACTCCGTGGGAAACGTTTGTCGTATTCTGACAGGGTAGGGTCTGCTCTCCAAGAGGGGTGTTATCAGTTTTCCATATTATGACTGGATGATCGACGTCCAAGTTCCGGTGAAAGACTTTAAGCTCAATTATGCACCATTTGTATCCAGTAAACAAGGGGGCTGCTGTCCGGCTCTGACAGCCAACAATTGTAACGGAAAATCAGCAAGAAAATCCCTAATCTAGGAAGGACGGTGAATGATTTCTTCAAAGAAGTTGAACTTGAAAAAACAAACAAAATAGAATAATTCTCGGACACTTTTTCAAAACAACGTATAATTTTCGCAAATCCTATGTTGATACGTCGTTTTTGAAAAAGTATCCGAGAATTATATAAAACTGTATCTTTCCATAAATTTGTTAGGATTTGCGAGAAAATTGGAAACGAACGAAATGCTCGAACTCCATTGTGCGCCATAGTAGTCACAACGCAATGAATGTTAACAGTGTTCAGTAACATACCATGATTTGTATATAACAACTATGCTGTTGTAAATTCTAGGTTAATTGCTGCATTTCACTGTCTCTTTTTACATAGAATGCATTATTTTGCTGGAAAGCAATTTACTTTCAGCAATAAGAGTCTCACATTCACGAAGTGATATCACATTAAAAAATCAAACGCTTCGTGATATGTACTGCCACCTACCAATTTTTGTATTTACAAAACTTCAATGCAATATTTGTATATGTCTTTAAGACATATACAGCATTATATTAGAATCTGCCAATCTCTGGTTGCGTGTAGGATACCTCTAGGATTTCCTTCTGTGATTCCCCAGGGAGCTATATATGAGATGCTTTTTGGGGTTCCTTCTGAACTTACTTCTGGGGTCCTTCCAAGATTTCTTCTGATATTCCTTCTGAGACTTTAAGTGATTTCTCATGGAGTTTCGGAGATCCTCCAAGAATTCTATCCGATCTCATAATAGCTTCTGATGAAAACCATAAGAAACTAGCTGGAGTATCTCTTCAAGGCTGTAGGAACTTCATGAAGAAATCCATAAACAAAAACTGCAGGAGGAACTTCTCAATATATTTCCTAATAAACTTTTGGAGGATTTCCATTAGAAACATCTAAGATAATTTCTGAATGAACTTCCACAGGAATCCCAGATGGATTTGCAGGAATTTCAAACGAAATTGAAGGAATCCAGCAAAGAGTTCCTAGATCAATCCTGGAAAGAGTTTCTGAATAAATCCTGGAAGCAGTTTCTGAAAAAAATCCACGAAGGAGTTCGTGAAGAAATTTCAGAAGCAATTCCTGCTAGAAACCTAGTATTAATCCCCGGACGAATCTCTGATGGAGCTCCCGAAAGAATCCAGGAAGTAGTTTTTGGAGGAATTCCGGAAGAAGTTCCCGGTGGAATTACCGCAGAAATCCCAGAAGCAGTTCTTGAAGCCATCCCGGAAGTAATTTCTGAAAGAACCCCGGAAGGAGGTCCTAGGAAAATCCTGAAGATGTTTTTGGAGGAATACAGAGCTCCCTGGGGATTCCACAAAAAAACTGCTGGAGAAGTCCTAAGATAAATTTCTGAAAAAACCGCAAAGACTTTATTGAAAAAATCGCGAATAGAATTCCTGTGAAATCCCAAAACGAACTGGAGGGGTTCCACCGCGTCGTCAATATGCCATAAATCAGTATTTCCTAAGCACTCGCATCCCACATTTTGAATCTATTCAAACCACCCATGAAATGCTGGCGAAATTCTTCTAAGTCCGAAAACTGACGCTGTTGTTCTTAGTCCGAATCGTAAAGACGAAACGTCAAAGACTAAACTGTTAGTATGACTTCAATTTTTTGTCACTTTACCTGATCGTGCGTTTTAAAGAGTTCCAATGATGTTTCAGGGGGGTTCAAGGGGTTTTTTGGGCGTTCCAGAGGGTTGAGGGGATTCTAGGTGTGTTCCCGGGAGTTCCAGGAGTGTTCCAAGCATTTCAAATGCGTCAAAGGATGTTTTAGGGGGTTTCAGGAGCGTTCCAAGTATGTGTTTTCAATGGACTTCTGGATCTTTCAGGAGTCCCAGGGGCCTTTTAAAGGTGTTCGAGGGGGTTTCAGGGTCGTGCTATGGAGCTCCGGGGGATTTCAGAAGGTCCCATGAGCGTTCCACGGGTGTTATAAGATATCTCAGGCAGTCTTGTAAACACTTCGACACTTTTAACTACTTTCGTTTCGTTGCCGCGGTCGTCTGTCAGCCGGCTTTGCTACACTCGTGCATTACCGTTACCTCTTACACACAACACGAGCGGTAGGACGAAGATCAATAAACATAAAAACGGATCAAATCAATGTTGTCTCACGTGATGACATTTGTCTAATTCTAGCTTTTCGCATGTTTCCAGCCAATTCCGATTGTGGTTGGTATAATATTAGTAAATTAGTGCGTGTTGATTCGAATACAAAACACTGATATGGCCAAATCAGCTCTCTTTATGAGAAAGGACAGGAATAACATAAACCGAACCATCTCCCGATGACGCTATCGTGGTCGAGGGCATTCATTTAACGTTTTTGTTTCGTACAGCGGTTTGATAGCTTATATGGCGAATGTTGTAGACGAAGGCAACCGAATATCAACAAAAAGGTGTCAAATACTGTAATCGCTAACAAAACTGGTCGCAGATTGTTTCTGAGGCGTTCTATGGATTTATACAGGGTAAATACCAGGGGTGCTCGAAGTGTGTTCTATGGGGCTACAGGGGAGTTCTATAGGATTTCAAGGGGTTTCTATGCAGGCACTCTATGAGAGTGTTTCAGGGACGTGTCGGGGGTGTTCCATTCAATGGGGCTTCATGGGGTTTCAGTGGTTTCCAGTGGATTTCAGGGGCATCCAGGGGTGTTTTAGGGAATGTCAGAGGGTTCAACTGGCGTTCCATGAATTAAAGCGGATTTCAGAGGCATTCCAGGGGTGTTCCAAGGGGTTTAAAAATTTCCAAAACCGTTCCACAGGTTTAATGGAGTTTTGGTGGCATTTCAGGGCTGTTCTAGGGACCTCGGGCAGTTTCAGGAGCGTTCCAGGGAGTTTTAAGGGATTTCAGCGGTATTCATGATGTTTCGAAGGTGTTCTAAATGGATCCCAAGGAGTTTCAGGGTATCAGGTATCAGGTATCAGAAGGCCGGCTCCAGAGGCACGTTATCCTCCATTTGGGTCATTTGTGCCATCGCCAAAATAACAGCCTATTTCATCATCTACCTGAGGGAAAAGGAAGGAAAAAGGATTTGGATGGGGATAGGGACAGGTAGGGAAATAGGAAAAATACCCTGGAAGAGGGTACTAACGCACAAGCGTACCACAAACAGCGCCCTGAAAAGAGCACTGTGATAACGCATAAAGCGAAAGAGAGCCTATAGCTCTTTACCACAGCGGGTTAAGAACAACAGAATATCCTGAAGATTCAGGTTTCTGAAGTCAGTTTCACTTAATAAGTGTTTACCGAATACTCGGAAACGCAGTTGCGCGAAAACTGGACAGTTACATATCAAATGATACGAAGTTCCATAATCGAATTCACAGCTATCACAGGCAAATGAATCAGCTTGCTGAATATTCGCCATGTGATAGCTGAGTCGGCAGTGGCCAGTCAATGCTTTGACCAACATGCTGCAATTCTGCTTAGACAGATTAGTTAGATACTTCGCCACCCGTAGAGATGGCTCAGCACTATACAATTTGGTTTGACGACATGACTCTAAACTATTCCAATATTGTCTGTGTTGAGTGACAGCCCAGGTGTAAATCTGAAGCTTAATCCAACACTTCGATATCGGAATAGCTGGCTCAGGGCCAATGAAGTCATGTGATGCTCCAGAGCGAGCTAACTCATCAGCCAATTCATTTCCAGCGATGGAAGAATGACCAGGTACCCATAGAAGGTGAACAGCGTTTGCTGAATCCAGCTCCTCGATTTGAGTTCGACAAGCGATAACTATCTTCGACCTGGAGTTGGCCGAAGCAAGTGCTTTAGTAGCAGCCTGGCTATCTGAACAGAAGTATATTACTTTGCCCATTACGTGCTGCTGAAGTGCTGATTGCACTCCGCACATAAGAGCAAAGATTTCGGCCTGAAAAACGGTGCAGTGTCTACCAAGTGAGTAAGACTGATACAGCCTTAGCTCACGAGAATAAACACCAGCACCACCAATACTTCTTTCCAAATATCCAGATGTCCACTCTTCCCGGGAAGGGAATTTCGTGGAAAATGTCCTATACGGAAAATTACAAGCAATTGTAAGATCACTTGGAGCAAGGACAATTTTGTCCCAATTCACCAAAAGTGAAAACAACGAGGTGTGTGTTGATGTGCGGTTCACAGGAGTTTCCTCTAGTAGACCGAGTACCCGTAGACGGTAAGTGCAAGAAAGTGCTTCTTGTTTGAGATGAATGTGTAGTGGGGCAACGTCAAAGAGAACTTCGAGCGCTGCCGTGGGAGTTGAAGAGAACGCTCCAGACATCGCCATTAAGCACATCCTTTGGAGATGGCCTAATTTTGATTGGACCGTTCTCACTTCGCCCTTTTGCCACCACACAAGACATCCATAGGCCAATATTGGCCGAACCACAGTTGTGTAAATCCATTTGATATACTTGGGTTTTAGACCCCAAGTTGTACCAAAAGTACGCCGGCATTGCCCAAAGGCCATACAAGCTTTCTTGATTCTGAACTCAATGTGAGGTGTCCAGGAAAGCTTGGAATCAAGAATGACTCCAACGTACCTGTTCAGTCACATCGATTTCAGAATCAATGAGACGCAAAGGTCGAACGCCATTACGGTTTCGCCTATCCGTGAAATGAACAATAGATGTTTTACTCGGATTAACCGAAAGGCCATATTGGCGACACCAACCCTCAACTGCCTGAAGGGCGTTTTGCATCAGGTCGAAAAGGGTGCTGATGCACATACCAACTAACAATGTTAGGTAGTCGTCGACAAAACCATAAGTAGGAAAACCGCTATTATTGAGTTGCCTCAATAGCGTATCTGCTACGAGATTCCACAAAAGCGGTGATAAGACTCCCCCTTGGGGGCATCCACAAACACTCAATTTCCTAATCCCTGCTAGACGCAATGTCGAGAACAGATATCGGTTTTTGAGCATTTGGTGAATCCAATTGGAAATCATTGGAGATATACCATGACTCCGTGCGTCTTCCAATATGGCATCGAAAAGCACGTTGTCAAAGACACCCTCGATATCTAAGAAAACACCCAAACAAGTTTGTTTTTGAGCGAATGCTTTCTCGATATCGTAAACAACGTTGTGTAAAAGAGTCACAGTGGACTTACCAGATTGGTAGGCATGTTGGTTCACATGAAGAGGCACGTTGGCCAGATGAACATCACGGATGTGATGATCCACAATGCGTTCTAAGCATTTCAGAAGAAAAGAGGTCAAACTGATAGGTCTGAAACTCTTTGCTTCTTCATACGAGGCACGACCCACTCTTGGAATAAATTTTACAGTAATATCCCTCCAGGATTTGGGAATATACCCTGTAGCAAAACTGCAAACAAGTAGTTTTTTCAAAACATGTTTGAAATAATCAAACCCCTTCTGAAGCAAAATAGGATAAATCCCATCTGCCCCAGGAGATTTGAAAGGAGCAAAGCTATTAAGAGCCCACTCAATCGATTCTATAGTTACAATACTCCGAGCCGAAGCTAAAGAATCATAACTACAAGAAAAGACATCAGGATCATCCGAAGATGTAATATCCACACATCCAGGGAAGTGTGTGCTGAATAAGCATTCCAGAACTTCCTCATCAGAGGAAGTCAGATCGCCATTTGACAAACGAAGTTCGTTCACCCGGAAATCCTTAGATTTCGCAAGGATTTTGTTTAACCGACTGACTTCACTCAAGCTGGAAACATTTGTACAAAGGTTTTTCCAGCCGGATCGTTCAGCAGACCGGAGAGCTTTCCTGTAGGCCTTGCGAGCCGACCTGAAAGCCTCCGACCCAGCCGAACGTCGTCTGTTCCAACTCTTTCTACATTGTTTCCTGAGTTTCGCCAGATCAGAGTTCCACCAAGGGGTTCCTCTTGTGATCTTCACAAACCGTAGAGGACATGCTTCTTCAAAAGCTTCCATGATGAAGGTCATTGTAGTATCAACGGCATCATCTAAATCACTTGGAGTGTCAATGGATGGTGAATATCCATGAAATTTGGCTGCAACCAAATCAGTATAAAGCTCCCAGTTTGTTGACCGAGGATTCCTGAAACGCAATGTTTGCGAAGTAACATTTAAATGTTCAAAAATGATGTAGCGATGGTCAGATAAAGATTCTTCATCTGACACATGCCAATTGGTCAGCTCGTGACTAATTCTGCTAGAGCAAAGTGTTATATCTAACACTTCCTCTCTAGCAGATACCATGAAGGTTGGGCGGTTGCCTACGTTAAGTAATGCAAGATCTGTACTACTTGCAACACAACACTGGACGAAAAATCTGTAAAAATCGAGTCCCAGAAGAAGGTCCCAAACGGACCGAAACGTCGGACAAGACAAAATAGCAGTATTTTTATTTTTGTCAAGACTGGAAAGCCATCTCTTCGAGGATCTGTACTACTTAAGTACTCCATCAAACTGGAGCCTCTCAAGTTAATGTCTGAGCTGCCCCAGATGATATGGTGAGCATTAGCATCACTGCCAATAATTAGCGGAAGGCCTTTTGAAGTGCAGTATGCGATGACTTGTTTGAAAGCATCCGTAGGGGATGGTTCAACATGCGGTAAATACACAGAACAATAGACGTATTTCCTGTTGAGGTTTCCAACAGATACATCCATTGTGATAGCACATACATCTCTGGTGGTTAGTTCAGAGATGAGTGTAGCAACTATTGCGTTGTTGACAAGCACACAGGCTCGAGGCATGACACGCGAGTTTGCTATTTCATGTTTACTGAAAGTAGCAAACACCGGGTTCACAAGGTTTCCTAGATAGAAACTTCCCTTACGAAAGTAAGGTTCTTGTACCAAGGCCACTTGAGCTGTACCATTTTGCATAAGTCTGCAAAGATTGATCGTTGCTGTTCTTTTATGCTGAAGATTGATCTGAGCTATCCTAACCGTAGCCACTACCCAAACTAGGTAAGATTAAACTCTTCGCAACAACAGTACAACAAAGAACAGCAACAATAAAACCAAATCGGTATCGATTGGAAAACGCCAAAGGCGAGGATACACAGAATACACTGTGTAAAGCGCATAATGCGAAACCATATAGGTGAAAATTTAAACTAATCCAGAGGTTTTCAAGAGGTTCAGGGGCATTCAATGGGGCTTCATCGGGTTTCAGTGGTTTCCAGTGGATTTCAGGGGCATCCAGGGGTGTTTTAGGGAATGTCAGAGGGTTTCACTGGCGTTCCATGGAATTAAAGCGGATTTTAGAGGCATTCCAGGGGTGTTCCAAGGGGTTTAAAAATTTCCAGAACCGTTCCACAGGTTTAATGGAGTTTTGGTGGCATTTCAGGGCTGTTCTAGGGACCTCGGGCAGTTTCAGGAGCGTTCCAGGGGGTTTTAAGGGATTTCAGCGGTATTCATGATGTTTCGAAGGTGTTCTAAATGGATCCCAAGGAGTTTCAGGGTAGTTCCAGACATGTTTCCGGAGGTCAAAGGCAGTTTCAGAGGTGTTCCAGGTGGCACATCCCTGATATCCTGAAACCCAAAAAGTTCTAGAAACTTTTTTGAAAATCCTCTGAAAATTCTTTGAGATCCCCCTGAATCTCTCCCAAAAATTGCAAAAATTCAGCTCATTCATGTAAGCAGTAACCAACAAAGCTTTCCCGCTATGATGATGATGATGATGATGAACTTGGTCTTGTTAGTGGAATACCTGTAAGGCCGGAACAAATTTCATTTTCTTCTTTTGTCACTTTACTCGTTGACTCGCCAAGGGGGGGAGGGGGATGATAAATAATAAGTGTATTTGATGCAAAATTACCCAAACAATTAGGCAAAATCGTCAAACTCATCGGATTTGTTAAGAAATTTCCTTGACGACTTTAAATTTCTTGAATAATTTATTTGTTTCCCCTCTAAAAATGTTTCGAACTCCAGATCCCTCAATTCCATCGGGAGCTCCTGCATTAGGGCACTTCAGACTTCAAACATGTTAAAAATCAAAGATCCCATATGTTCATTACAATTCTTGGTGCAAAACTAGAGTCCTGTCAAATTTTCAGCCATTTCGGTGGTGATTTAATGGTGGCCCAAAAGCAAAATAGGTTTATATGGGAATTACTATGGAGAATTTAAAAAAAAAGTTCTCCGCGTTGCAGAGCATTCACGCATGGATAGAGTCGTAGCGTCAAAATGAGTTTGAATTCTTCAGATCTCAATGATGAATGTTACTGAAGACCGGAACTTATTTCGACAATCGGCAAAAAAGATATTGAGCAAATTCTCACTCGCATGCGCATCTTCATCCACGATGTCCTGCAAGGTGTGCAAGAACCTAACACGCATACTATGAGTGCGTGTTAAGCGTGTCGGTCGAGCTGTGGTTTTCTGTTCAAGCCTGGATGGATGAATATTGATTAATACCTTCTGTCTCGTGAGTCGAAATGAGTTTCCGTCTTCGGCAACATTCATCATTGAGATCTGAAGAATTTAAATTGACTTTGACCTTATGACTTTATCCATGCCTTAATGCTCTACAACGCGGAGAAGTTGTTTTGAAAATTCTCCATAGTAATTCCCATATAAACCTATTTTGCTTTTGAGCCACCATTAAATCACCACCGAAATCGCTGGAAATTTGACAGGACTCTTGCACCAAGGATTGTAATGAACATATGAGAGTTTTGATTTTTTAACATGTTTGAAGTCTGAACTGCCCTACTCCCGCATACTTGCCGATAAACGGTACGAATATTTAAAAGTATTCATATCATCTACCAAAGTTGAGACAACACACGCGAACTAGGAACAGCAACAAGATTAATTTGAAGAATTGCTGCATCCCAAATGGTTTCAAAGAAGTAGTCGTGAATACATATGGGAAAACTGATCCAATTTAAGAATCGAAAGCCATTCACTCTCAAATTGAATCAGTTTTCCCATATGTATTCACGACTAATTCTTTGAAACCATTTGGAATGCAGCAATTCTTCAAATTAATCTGGTTGATTTAATTCTGGCCTAAAATTGAAATAATAGGAAAGTTTTGAAGAAAGTAGTTTAAGTCTACAATATTAATATTGGGGATATATGGAAAAATATTGACCAAAGACGCTATGTTTTAAAGTTTCATTTTTTTATCATCTTACTTGATTGCAATGGCAAAGACTATATCTGGTAAACTCCAGAAAAAAAGTACAGAAACATCACATCAAGAAATCCGTGTCACATTTGGACAGCGAGAACAAAACCAAAAAGCTTCTCCCGTTTTTGCGTTAGTTTGCCTGTGATCCGTCCCGCTGAATACCAGCTTTGGAATGCGTGAATAAATTATGCCGACAAACAATCCTTGAGCACCATTCGCGCTCTAGAATCCTAACTCATCTCCCTGTCCCTACAATCGCACAGTGAGATGCTGGCTGACGAATGCCGCTCCACAGTCAGTGATAGTGACGGACAAACGACGACGGACGCATCTACCAACATCATGGCCAGATCCTTTCCCGGGCTAATACTGCTAATGGGGGAAGATGTAGCCAGATGCAGAGAGTAGCTGCATGGTTTACTGATCAAAAAGATGCAGCTACCGAGTCGGAACGGAAAGCATTCCGTCACAGTGCGTACGACGACGTATAGTTCCATGTTTGCACAGTTGCAACTCCGTATGTTGATGGAACCGGTGATGTTGTTGTCAGTGCTGGAATGAGCAGAGTTAACTTTTTTTTCTGCGTTTCAGTAGTGGAAAGATCAACCGAAAGATAGGAACGACCGAAACGACGAACTATTCCCAAAGAGCGTTTCAGTTCTATGGTTCCGACTGCTAATGCGACTGCTAATACCCATGCGGATACGAAATGGAAGTTGCAAAACGATTACGTCAATAGTTTCTGTGTTTGTTCTCGTAGGAACGAGGAAATGGCAAACCGGGTTGGCCTTTTGATGCCGAAAGATTTGTAAAAGTTGCTCCGATAAGGGCTCGAAATGTAATTTGAAATGTCGATGCGCTTTTCGGATGTTCTGATCTGGGTAATAGCCACCTGTGTCACGCAGGTTAAACGTTGTTCGTAGCCTTCGTGATGTTGATAAAAAAAATATAGGATAATAAAAAAAATAGGAAATAAAAGATATTAGTAAGAAGCAGAGCTGAAATAAGAACCAGCAAAGAGAACAAGAACTCAGCAATTCAAAAACATTCCTTCATCCGTGAAATATTCGCCAAGAAATGCAGACACCAACTGAAAAGCAGCCGTCATGAATTCATCTTGATCTTACGTCTTAATTACTCCGCTTTGAATACCGAAAAACCTGCAGGCAACCGCTCTTAGTTTTAATTAATTCACTATTTTCGGGTGATATTTAAATGAGGCACTCTGTGAAATGAATAAAACTATTACCATCACAATGCGGCTGGCGCTGCCTGATGAGACCCTTTTCTTCGCCGTCGTCGTCGGAACTCCCTTTCTCCGAAAATAAATGACGAACTATTCACCAAGGAGTCTGGCTCGCCCGGAGCAGCTTCGCAGCCTTCTCAGTCAAAAGTCGCGGAAAATTTTTCACCAGAAAAGGGCAAATTTTCCACCCAGGCAGCCGTGTAATTTTCCATTCTCCGTGCGGATGATGGTGTCCTCCTTGTGTCTCCAATGATGATGATAATGATGGTGCTGGTGTTGCTCTGAGTTGGAACAAAGCGAAACGAAGCGTTGCAAACTGATTGTGAATCTTTTTGAGAAATAGTTTTCAGTGATGTCGTTGGATGCTCGGCTCGACGAAGAAGCAGTGAACAATGGGAATGAAAGGATTACTGGCCCCTCCTTGAGAAACGATATACGTTCTGAGATACCAGACAACAGTCAAGTTCCTCCTAGTAGAATTCAGCTAACTATTCTACTAACTTTTCAATTTTCACGGAATCTAACCGCCACCAAAGCTTCGGCAACTGCTGTGATAATCAACATCAGTTAAAATATTAACTTGTGCTAATTCGACTTGTAATCGAGAAGGTTGAAGAATTAGTGTACTTGGGCTCACTGGTGACCGCCGACAAAGACACCAGCAGGGACATTGAGAGACGACGCATTATGGCAGGAAATCGTGCTTAGTTTGGGCTATTCAGAACTCTAAGATCGAACAAAGTGCGTCGCCGCACGAAGTTAACCGTGAACAAAACGTTGATTAGACCAGTAGTTCTCTATGGGCACGAAGCATGGACTATGCGTGCAGAGAATCAACGCACCCTTGAAATTTTCAAACGAAAGGTGCTGCGTTCCATCTACGGCGGAGTGGAGATGGAAGACGGAACGTAGAGAAGGCAAATTAATCATGAGCGCAAAAATTGGGAGGCTATGGTGGGCGGGACACATCACCAGGATGTCGGATATCAACCCGGTAGAAATGGTTCTCGAGGGCAATCCGACCGATATCAGACGACGTGGTGCGCAGCGAGCGAGATGAATCGATCAAGTGGAGGACGATTTGCGGGACCCTTCGCAGAGTGCGTGACTGGAGACGTAGGTACAGCCATGGACCGAAGCGAGTGGAGCCGACTCCTACGTACAGCAGAGGACACAAAGGCCTTGGTCTGACCGGTAAGGTAGGTACTATCGACTTGTAACTCGCTAGCTCACGGCATTGGGGATAGGAGTCTACAGGGTCGTTTACGGACATTGCTATCACACCCATACACAAGATCTGGATTATCAATCCGAGCAGGAGCAGATTACACGGGAGCTCTGCTCACAGAGGACACAGGTACAAAGGGCAGGCAAACCAGAAGCTGAAAGGGGGGGTGTCTAAGCACACAATGATCCTCGAAGGAACGAGACTTGAGCGATTCCTTTCTGAACCCGGAAGACACTCAAAGAGAACTTGGTGAAAGGCCTAAATACTTTGGGAGGCTCTCTTCAATAATGTGCTACACTGAAGCTACCTTTTACAAATTTATTTGTGACGTCACTAGAGTACAGGCATGCATGCTGGGGGGTTACAATTGTCGTGGTTGGAATTATAGGCGGTTTCACCACCGATGAAGTGGGTTTGGGCTATGGCTGGCCGACTCGGCCGGAACTTGTTGAAGATGGTGGCTATGACTTACGGTTGTACGATGGTTCTGTAACATTCGAGTGGTTTACCGAAGATGACGACGGCTTGTAGTGATAGCTCGGGGAATTGCAATGGCGGATCGAGGCTTTCGACTTGCTGAAGACGGGCAGGGCGCCGCTTTAGATGATCTATCCGGCCATCTTGTTGTAGGAGTCACTGTGCACTCGTCCGGAAGCTACTGCGTCACTGCTCACTCGTCCCTGGAGCCACGTCACCGGAATCACACTCGGAGAAGAGATAAAAGAAAAAGGCTCATTGACACGGGCCTGTGCACCACGGATTAATGCCCAGTAACGTCACACTTCCTAACCTCACAATTACCTTTTTCTTATGGTTTTCTACACTTGTTTGTTGTTTTCGTGTTTGTTTGTCGTTTTTGTACTTGATTATTTCGTTGTTCTAATTGTTTGGACTGTAATTTTAACACAATTAACATTTAGCCGTATTACAATATTATCCAAAACTAACCATACTAACACTTTAACATTAACTCCGAACTGATCAATTTTAACAGTATTTACAATTTTAACATTTTAACGACACTGATCCTAAATTATTGAAAAGAAACAAAACAAAGAACTTAAACAATTCACCAATAAAGAGGTATTTTAAAACAATCGAACCTCAACATTTAACAATTACACACGTGCGCACTACTAATTCTTTCGAGGATCACGGCACAAAGAGAGTTCCGTCCCGACTCCCTTTTTATCACGTAATTTAGCATAATGTTGCGTTGTAACGGCTATGCTCGCGCTTTGTTATGTTTTGGTTTGCCCACCCTGTTGTACATGGGGTGCCCTCTATGAGTGAACACAACGACAACAGGGCCGTCCGGTCTTTTGCTCGAGCTCAAACTGCTCGAATTGTCTGTCACTTGGTAGGGTGTGAAGGTGGAACACGCACTCACTCCTCCTCTCCTCTCTCTCCTCTTCTTGGCGTAACGTCCTTACTGGGACAAAGCCTGCTTCTCAGCTTAGTGTTCTATGAGCACTTCCACAGTTATTAACTGAGAGCTTCCTCTGCCAATGACCATTTCGCATGCGTATATCGTGTGGCAGGCACGAATATACTCTATGCCCAAGGAAGTCAAGGAAATTTCCTTTACGAAAAGATCCTGGACCGACCGGGAATCGAACCCGTCACCCTCAGCATGGTCATGCTGAATACCCGTGCGTTTACCGCCTCGACTATAGGGGCCCTCGTGTTTTGCATCAAGTGAGTGTGTACGTTCCTAGTATTGTAGGGGAAAAGGGTGTTGGTACTGGCAGCACTGTTGGTCACGATACCGTGACGGCCGAAACGACCGGTGACAGATTTGTCAGATTGACAGGGCACAATGACGGATGAGAAGACAGAGATCTGATGTCATGCAACCTGCTATCTATTGTATAATTACAACACGTGAATTAGTCGCTAAACTTGAAGGTGAAATTTTGTTAAAGTGAATTTTCATGCAAATTGTTAAACCTAATTATTCAAATCTAATCTTTTATAGCTAAACTACACGCTAAGTTCGTTTATTACTTAAATTAATTGTTCCTAATCTAAAAGTGTCAGTGTTTCATGCAAAGCAGTAAGTTTCTTATTTCTATTGTTAAAACTTAACCTAATTTAAAATGAATCATGCAGGAACAACACAAGACACAAAATACGGGAAAATTGTCCTTAAATCTACACATGCAAACCGATTTATGTGAGTACAAAACTTATAACTATCGAATTACTCTAAAACTAAAACGAATAATAAAATTGCAGCAAAAGCTACGTTACAACTAACATCTGAAGTTGTGATTTGCTTCGACGAAAATCGACCTTGTGAAGGGCAATTATAACCTCCCGAAAATTTGGGAGGTTATAATTGCCCTTCACAAGGTCGATTTTCGTCGAAGCAAATCACAACTTCAGATGTTAGTTGTAACGTAGCTTTTGCTGCAATTTTATTATTCGTTTTAGTTTTAGAGTAATTCGATAGTTATAAGTTTTGTACTCACATAAATCGGTTTGCATGTGTAGATTTAAGGAGAATTTTCCCGTATTTTGTGTCTTGTGTTGTTCCTGCATGATTCATTTTAAATTAGGTTAAGTTTTAACAATAGAAATAAGAAACTTACTGCTTTGCATGAAACACTGACACTTTTAGATTAGGAACAATTAATTTAAGTAATAAACGAACTTAGCGTGTAGTTTAGCTATAAAAGATTAGATTTGAATAATTAGGTTTAACAATTTGCATGAAAATTCACTTTAACAAAATTTCACCTTCAAGTTTAGCGACTAATTCACGTGTTGTAATTATACAATAGATAGCAGGTTGCATGACATCAGATCTCTGTCTTCTCATCCGTCATTGTGCCCTGTCAATCTGACAAATCTGTCACCGGTCGTTTCGGCCGTCACGGTATCGTGACCAACAGTGCTGCCAGTACCAACACTCTCTCCCCCGTAACACTGGCCACCAGGTCCAGTTTTACCAGCATCTATCTCTAATACCGCCAGCCTAGCCACAGGCCTGCGCACAAGCCCCCTCGCAGTTTGTATCATAGCTTGCCGAATCCTCCCATCTGCCCCCTTGATTGCTTGCACTACTCGTCCTCTTGTCCACTCATTCCTTCGTTCATCACCAACTACCAGCACTAACTGTCCTTCAGCTATAGGATCCACCTCGCCACACCACTTCGGTCGCTTAGTCAGCGTGGGTAGGTACTCCCTTATCCACCTTCTCCAGAATACGTCTAGCTGATGCTGCAGCTGATGCCACGACGATCTTAAAGCTTCGGCTGGATCTGTTGCTTCAGCTATCGGCTGCCGGACTTCGCTTGAGTTGCCGAGCAGGAAGTGGTTCGGTGTTATTGCCTCGTTTTCTTCCGACGTCAACGGTAGATAGGTTAGAGGTCGGCTGTTCACTATCGATTCGGCCTCCACCATAAAGGTGACCAACGCTTCGTCGTCCAGCTTGCGGCTGTTGTTGTACGCCGTCTCAGCAGCAACTTTGATGGAGCGAAGCATCCGCTCCCATGCCCCGCCCATGTGCGGAGTGCCAGGCGGGTTAAACACCCACATGGTAGCAGTTCCCGTGAAAGTGACGGCTAGTTGCTCTACTTGCTCCTTCAACAGTCTAGCGGCACCCAGGAAATTTGTGCCGTTGTCCGAGTAGATTTCGGCCGGCGCTCCTCTGCGGCAGACGAACCGTCGGATACATTTGATGCAAGAGTCCGTGGTCAAATTATGCGCCACTTCCACGTGCACCGCTCTTATTGTTAGGCACGTGAATACAGCAATCCAGCGTTTCGCGTTGCTCCTTCCGATCTTCACTGTCAGCGGTCCAAAGAAGTCCAGACCCGTGTACGTAAAGGGTTTTACAAAGGAGGCCATCCGAGCCAGCGGTAACGGTGCCATGCGAGGAATCTTCGATGAACACTTGTAGACTCGACACCACTGACAAGTCTTGGCCATACTGCTTACCGCCGTCCGGAGTCGTGGAACGTAGTATCGTTGACGGACTTCGTTGACTACTGTTTCGGTATTCCCATGACGGTATTTACGATGGTAGTTATCTAGCAGTAGAGTAGTCAGCGCATGTTTTCTTGGAAGGATAACCGGGAACTTTGCTTCCCTATCGAAGTTTGGAGCCGCTCCAATTCTACTGTCCACTCGAAGAATGCCCTGATCGTCCAAGATTGGACAGAGTTGAAAAATGGCGCTGCTTTTCTCTAACGGTGTTTGCTCGGTCGCCGGCTTCAAACTGTTTCGTTGTAGAACCATCAATTCATCCGAAAAGCATTGCCATTGGGCGTCGCGTATAAGCAGACTCTCTGCTTTTCGAAGTTCCTCGGAGGTCAAAGGACCTACGAACCGTTCGCGCCCAGCGATTTTCTGCTTCAGATTTTCAGCGAAACGATATACATAGGCGGCAGCGCGAACTGCTCTGGATAGCCGAGAAAAGCGGGTGATGTCTACCAGCTGTTCCGGGATCTGTATCGCTTTGTGCGCATAACATCCCAAGTAACACAGAAAACATCTTTAGAACAAAAAAACTTTAAAAGATGCTTTATAAACGTATTATAAGAGCATAAGAAAACATCAAGTGTTATTTTTAAGTTTATTTTCTGTTGGATGCTGACTAATAGCAAAAGAATATCTTTAGCTGTATAACTTGAAAAAATACGTAGAAAAATCTTATATTCAACATCTATCACCGTCCAATCTTGACAGAAATCAATGTTTACGTTTTAATTCACAGGTTGTTGATGAGCCATACTGCGGCCATCGTACGACTACTCAGTTATTGTTTCATCCGCAAAGGCTATATGGGGATAAACCCATTAACGGCAAACAAATTCATCAGTAAAACATGAAATAACCAACTTATTCAACTAGATAATAAATAAAAAAAAATCCAAGCTGTAGTATCCCGAAACTTTCTTCCGTCAATAAAACTCCAGACCGGGTATCAGTTAAGTTTCAAAAAGATCAACAGCTCGTTGCAGTGCTGAGCTATCAGAACCAACCGAACAAGTTCGTCTGAAAGCAGCTACCGCGATTACCTTCCCTGTCCAAAAAGGAACCACATTCACTAATGTGAGAAGTATCCAGCCAGAGCGCTTGGCGTTATGGTCCATACAATGAAAACCTGCAGCCGGAACACAATCGCCAAAACCACCAACAATTTTTGTCAAGATTCTATTCCGGTTTCATTTGCTGCGTTTCCATGCCGCTGTCCAATTCTCCACACTCAGGAACCATCCAATTACGGGTTGTTCCCGACATAAGCTAGTCGGACATCATCGTGAACCGTCACAGAGCACATTAAATTTCACTTTAATTCAAGAAACTATCAGCCTCTATTAGCAGAATGATTCGTCTTTACTATCGATTTTATTTTGACACTTTGACAGATAACCAAACAGCTATAATATAGTTATTTTGGCGTATCACAAAACAAACAAATAAGTAAGTTTGTTGAAAAGTTGTTAATAAAATGTATTATAAATGTTATGAAAAGCTCTAGTTGTATAGTTGCTCGCCAGATGTAATTTTGATGAAATTTATACTTGTTCTACACAAAACAAATGATTTGTATTTTCTATTCTTCTTTATTATATGCGAAACATGATTCAAATTACAGTGTCGAATGAAAATATGAGTACATAAATAAAAGGAACCAAATTACTGTTATAAATTCTTTGATTGCTGATCATCGTTCAAGAAACTGCTTTTAAGTTTAATAGTACAGGCAGTTTTTTTTACGCGGGGGATACGTACCGCGTAAAAATAAAACTCAGTTCAAAATTCAAAAAACCGCGTAAAAAAGTCTCATCATTTCTCGACGAATCATGCTAAAATAGGACGATGTTTTTTTTGTATAGAGTTTTCATTTTCGCGGCCGCGTAAATGAAAACCACGTAAAAAAAGACCTGACTGTACTCTATTACGGGTCGTCATAATCAGTCTATGACGGGTCAAGGGTCAAATTTCATGTATGAATAAAAATTTCAACAGCATTTAAAATATTTTGAACAGCACTGTAATCCTCATAGATAATCCGCCATATTACATTTTCCGTGCGAACTATGAAAAAATCAACGAAGCAGTATCAAATGGCAGGAATATGCTACATTTTTTACTTCAAATCAACGGCGCATAAATTATGACTGACTGAAATAACAAGTTTCACCATAGATCTTGAAGCGCAAGTAAATCAGTGATAACATCACTGAATATGTCCCATTTTATAATTTGTTATCCAAACATTTAGCAATCATCGGCTCCATTTCTTGAAAATCAGTTTTCATGTTGAAGAAGCTAACTGCATTCGTCCAAGAAAAACAAAATAAAATATTTCTTTATTTTTTTTTTGTGATTTCTTTCTGGAAGTTGTCACGCTTTGAATACAATCGGGTCTCTTGCCGGACTGGTCATATATGTGTATTCTTCAAGTTATATTACTTTCAAATAGCTTTATTATGAAGATGTCAATAATACGCACTATAAAAGTTTTCCACATATCTATATCACTTGGAAATCACCCATTTTCAACCAATAAATGAGATTGTGTTATATGTGTTATGTGCAAGTTTTATAACTGACAAATTACTCGGTTTATACTCATCAATATTTGAAAGCTGCTTTGATCGTACATTTGGAGTAATATAAGTGTATTTGGATACATCTTAAATAACCTGTAAGATGTTTTATAAGCCATTTTTTGCGCTGTTTTGCTTATATAAGTGTTCGTTATTAAGTAAAAAATGCAGGAAATAAACAGCCGACTAAGTATGAATCGTGAATTTTAAACTATTATAATACTAGTTGTGTTACTTGGGATGGGCGAAGCTCATCTTCCGTGGGTGGCGTAGAAATAGTTTGCGTGGGCCACTCTGCTTCGGGCTTCCCAAGATATGCCGGACCCTTGAACCAGACACTGTTTGCGTTAAGATCCGGACCACTTCCCCACTTCGTCGCAATGTCTGCCGGATTCTGCTTGGAGGGAACCCAACGCCAAGTGTCCACATCGGTGATCGTCAGTAGTTCTCCAATTCTACACGCGACGAACTGTTTATACCTTCGATGATCAGCTCGTAACCATGAAAGGACCGTTGCTGAATCGCTACAAAACACCTTCCTGGTGATCCGCAGGGTATGATTCTCCTCGATGAACTTCGATAATCGTGCGCCAAGTACAGCGGCCAACAGTTCCAAGCGCGGAATCGATTGAGTCTTCAGCGGGGCCACCTTTGTTTTGGCTGCCACGAGTGCACATTCGGGAATTCCTTCATTGTTGATCGTCCGGAAATAGGCAACCGCACAGTACGCCAACTCGCTGGCGTCTACAAACAGGTGTAGTTGTAGATTTTGATACCGTTCTATGGTTGCACCTGAGAAGTAACAGCGAGGTATTTTGAGTCGACTAACAGCTTCGAACAGTTGGGTCCAATTTTTCCACCGTAGGTAAAGATCATCGTTGACCTTTTCGTCCCACTGTGCTCCCGTTCTCCACACTTCTTGCAGGAGAATCTTCCCGTGTGCTACAAACAGGCTCAGGAATCCCAGTGGATCGAAAAGTGACATCAGACATTTCAGCATCTGCCTTTTTGTAGGGCGTTCGCCAGTCGTAATCTGATTGGAAATATCTGGTTTCATCACGGTCGAGAAGCTGAAGGCATCTTCCAGCGTCGACCACAAGAGTCCGAGAACTCGCTCATAGTCGCCTTGTTTGTCCGCTGCAAATCTCTTATCTTCTCCTGATTTGGTTTCACCTAAAGCGGTCAGAACGTCGTTACTGTTTGACAGCCAGTTCCTCAACTCGAAACCGCCCTGTTCGTGGACATAACGCATTTCTTGGGACACCCTGATCGCCTCCTCCGTTGATTCGTAGCTTTCCAGGGAGTCGTCTACGTAATGGTTGTCCACTATGCCTTCGACTGCTCGTGGATACAGCTCTTGGAACTCCCTAGCGTTCTTGTTTTTAATGTGTTGAGCAGACGCAGGGGAACACGTTGAGCCGAATGTGGCGACATCCATGAGATACACGTCGGGATTGTCGGCGGGATTCATCCGCCACAGAAACCGCTGCGAGTGACGATCCTCCTTACGTATAAAGATTTGGTGGAACATCTCTCGTATGTCGGAGGAGACGCCCACCTTGAACTGACGGAAGCGCACGAGAACACCAGGAAGTGATGTCAGCTGGTTAGGACCCTTCAGCAGTACCGAATTCAGAGAAATCCCGTTTATGGCCGCTCTAGCATCCCAAATCATTCGGATCTTGCCTGGTTTTCGAGGATTTACTACCGCTCCTAGCGGCAAATACCATACTCGACGAATGTCGGCGCTAGCTAACTCCGCTTCTGTGGCACGATGCGCGTAGCCTTTCAGCTGATAGTCTTCCAGCTGACGTTGCAAAGCTTCTCGAAGATCCGGGTTCCGATCCATACGTTTTTCAAGACACTCTAAACGCCGAAGGGCCATGCTGTAGTTGTCTGGAAGCTCTACGTGGTCGAACTTCCATAATAGGCCGGTCTCGAAGTGATTGCCTACTCGGATCGTAGTTTCCTCCATTATTCGTTGAGCGCGCTTGTCTGCCTCGGATACTAGGGGAACGACGGGCTGCATGATGACTTCCTCCGTAGTAAAGAAGTCCTTGACGAGATCATGTAGGGATTGATCCGACGTACATCCGCAGGCATGGTAGTTGACTGATGATCTTTGGCCATCGCTTGCTGTCCCTCCATAGATGCACCACCATAGCCTGGTTTTCGCAGCAACAGGTTCGCGCCGCAGTCCTTCACGCACTTTCCGCGGAACCATCAAGTCCAAGTTGTTAACTCCGATCAGCAGCTTCGGTACTGCCTTGGTGTAACTTCTAACTGGAAGACCCTTAAGGTGTTCAAATTGTTCGGACAGGCGATCATACGAGAGGGTTTGCATGGGCAACGACAACTCCTGAACAGTTTGAACTTCTTGTAGTGAGTACTTCTTTCCATCGGCGGACGAAATGGTCAGCGACATTTGCTGTGATCCTTGTTCGGTGCGTGTAACGTTCGCCGTCCACAGCAGACACAATGGCATTGCTACTCCTTCGACTCCACGATGAGTGTGATTTTCTGCCGTGTTCACCGACGACTGTATCGGCGTATCGGTGTTGCTACGATTTGAGTGTAGAAGCGGATGGTGACGAAATCCGCAACCGTTTGTCCCACAGTTACTGGTTTTCCTACAGCTTCTTTTTCCATGCGAACTCAAGCAGTTTCGGCACAGTCCATTTGACAGGACACACTTCCAGCGTCCGTCCACGGAAAGCGATTTGAAGGTGAGACAATCCTGGATACGATGACCGGCGTTCTTGCAGGCGGGACACGGCTTTGCTTCTTCGCGACTCGGCGGCGCATTGGTTCCGGAACTGGATGCTGGATCACTATGATGGCTGTTAACACTTCCTCTCGACTTCGAATTGTTCTTCACGTAGGCACCTGGTCTTCCACTGCTGCAAGCGTACACTGTCACTTTGCTTACTGCCTTCACTACACTGGACATGAAGAGGCCGAACGTCTTGAGATTGACCTCCGAAAATCCCTGGAGGTATGAACCCCATTCCATTTGGAGGTGTGGTGGGAGTTTGGCGACAAGTTCCGCGAGGAGGGAGGGGTTTGACAGGTGTGTGGCTTGTCCTGCAACCTCTAGATGGTCGCAGAGGCTCTGAATGGACATTCCAAAATCAATAATGGTTTGGAATTTTTCAACTTTTGGTGACGGAGCAGAACGCACCTTGTCTAAGAGTGCTGAAATCAGCAACTGTGGTCGACCGTAAAGCATGTGGAGTGTTTTCATAATGTGTGGCACTGACTCCGGCAATAGCAATCGGCTTTGAACTGCCTCATAGGCCGCGCCTTTCAGGCTTCGCTGAAGGCGGCAAAGATTTTTGGTACTGGAGTACCCACAAGCTAGTGTAGTGTTCATAAAACTGCTTATGAATACCGGCCAATCGGCAGGATTGCCAGAAAAGGGGGGCAAGTCGCGCGGCATTACTTGTCTGGCCGCTAACTGCGAGGGGGAGGGGGCAAAAGTGGCTATATTTGCATTTAGCAATGGTGCTTGCGAAGGCGATAGAGCAATGCTACCAAATTGCTTCATTAGATGCTGAAGGTTGCCGGCGTTACTAGGCGGCTGAACATTTACTGGTAGAGGATTATTATCTGGCTTACCTGGCTGAGGGAAAGATACTTCTCTATTAGGAGATTCGGGTTGCGGTGGCGGGGGCGGCGATGATGGAGGCGTAGCGGCCGCGTATGAAGACGCGACTGCCGGCGGGGCTGCCGCCAAAGTTCCAACGGTTGGCGTAGGTCCCGACGGTGGTGCATGTTGGTACATCGGCTGGAATACAGGATACGTTGGTATACGATATGGTACCACAGCAGGCGGTAACGTCGACGTGGCGTGGAGCATCGGCGGCATGGGGGCGCCAACGTTATATGGGCCCAAATTAGCTTGTTGATGGTGCGAAACGATTGGACGTGGAATCTCTGGCATGCTCTGTTCCACCAAAGACTGCGGCGGGGCCTGTACAGACGCCGAAGGAGGTCTGGCAAACGGCTGCTTGGTTGAGGGGTTCTCCGGTATAAAGTTCAACCGGTGCTGCGGGGCAGCGAATAGCTGCGGGTTAGGCGCAAGCATCAAAGCGGGAAACGAACTCGGATTCGACGTGAAGCATTTTGTTGAAACCGGTTCTGGTAGTGCGCACACTGGCGCCGTCGAAGGCACTGTCGTCGATTTGGACACCACGGCTGGGGCCGGCGGAGGTTGTTTATATGCCTGCTCAGTGCAAGACATTTGTGCTGGAGTGGACTGCGCTAGAGGTACGGTTCCTGTCACCTTGTTGAAGACGGCCTGCCTGATTGGGTCTCCGTCCTGGGTCGGACCGGATATGAGGGCTCCTGTCGCTGGAGCCACACCGAACGATCGTTGATTTGGCAACGAAGGATGCTTCAGCGGACTCTGTTGATTCCCACTATCTGGCTGCTGGACTTGGGCTGTGACGTAACTGCTAGCGGTAGCGGTAACTGGCTTCGGTTGGCTGGAAGGGGCTGGCGGCAACGACGGACGGCCTGTCTCCGTTGAAGTGGGAGGAATGATGGCGTCCTCCTTCTGCTCTGCGCAACTTTTCACCCAATTCGCAACCTTCGCGATGCTGGCTTGTTTACTCACTTTGCTGCGTTTGCTTCGACCACTTTCGCTCTCTTCATCTAGCTCCAGTTGGGATTCGAGCAGTTTGTACTTCTGCTCGACAAACTTCTGCTGGATTGCTTGGAGTTCATTAAGCTTCTCAAGCTGCAGATTGATTCTCGCGGACCGTCCGGATTGGTTCGAGCATCGGGATCCACGAGATGTCCGTGCGATGCTGCCCAGGTCATCCACCTGACACTTTGGGCAAGACCAAGAGCGATCCTTAATCGAATCGGTTACTCCGGCGCACGAAAAGTGCCACCAAGTTTGGCAACCATCGCACTGCACCATGTTTTCGTCGCCGTTCAGGCGATCGCACTGTACGCAGTCTGACCGATGTTCGTCGAGCGTGTGTGCGTGGTGCAGCGATTGGTCACCGGGCATCTCGGGAAGAGATTTTGATGGAATTGATTCCATATCGACGCGTTTATCAACTGCTGTCGATTTATCAAAAGATTTGTTCCCAAATTTTCGGGAGGTTATAATTGCCCTTCACAAGGTCGATTTTCGTCGATGCAAATCACAACTTCAGATGTTAGTTGTAACGTAGCTTTTGCTGCAATTTTATTATTCGTTTTAGTTTTAGAGTACCGTAAAATGGGGTAACTTTGACAGTTTTTCAGCGAATTTTCTTAATATTTTTTCATGTAACAGTATTTTCCCTACTTTTATATTTTTAAAACAAGTACTGGGGTATCAGTTATCAATTGTAATTGAAAGACTTGATGATTTTAAATACTTTGGGTGACTTTGCGTTTTCCATATGAGCGAAAATCAGATTTTCATTTTGGGGTAACTTTGATAGTGGCCTGAAAAACATATCAAATCTTAAAAAATAATCACAGATTGAAATCTCAGGAATATGAACATGATGAGAGAAGCCTTGTGGAAAATATTAGAGAGGTTTTTTATATCAAAACATTGATTTTTTACTAAATTTTACGTATAAAAATGAGTTTGTGGAGTACTGAGTGAAAAACACAGTGAATTTAGCTGTCGAAAATCATTATCTGTGTAAAAATATATGTTTAACGGTACATCAACATATGATTGCATGCTATTCATGGTAAGTTTTCTTTTTTGGGTTTTTTTTTTATGTTTTATTAACAAACTTTGAATTACACAGATATATCTACATTGAATTACAAGGGCATTGCATACTTTTAGGCGTTTATTAGTGTATGGAGATTTATGTCTCGATTTACAAAATTGAGTCCAGTTTGTAAAAACGCACTTTGTTAAGAGATTCAAGACCAGATTTGGAATCTACTATGATAGATCTACCATGAATAAGAGGCCATTCATTGAAAAAATAGTTGAAACAGAGCTGTACAGCAGATTGTTTGAAGGGTTTGACAAATGACAGAAATATCATCAATTTTTATTTTTAGCCCAAAAAGTTAAATATAAACTCGGTTTTAATGAAAATTCGTTTAAGATGGACTTTCATATGTATAGTTTTGATCTATGTTTGCCGTTTTCTTAACTGGTTAAAGCAATCATAGTTATAAGGTGATCTATACCATGCCTGTCGAACTATCAAAGTTACCCGCATTATCAAAGATATCCCATTTTACGGTAATTCGATAGTTATAAGTTTTGTACTCACATAAATCGGTTTGCATGTGTAGATTTAAGGACAATTTTCCCGTATTTTGTGTCTTGTGTTGTTCCTGCATGATTCATTTTAAATTAGGTTAAGTTTTAACAATAGAAATAAGAAACTTACTGCTTTGCATGAAACACTGACACTTTTAGATTAGGAACAATTAATTTAAGTAATAAACGAACTTAGCGTGTAGTTTAGCTATAAAAGATTAGGTTTGAATAATTAGGTTTAACAATTTGCATGAAAATTCACTTTAACAAAATTTCACCTTCAAGTTTAGCGACTAATTCACGTGTTGTAATTATACAATAGATAGCAGGTTGCATGACATCAGATCTCTGTCTTCTCATCCGTCATTGTGCCCTGTCAATCTGACAAATCTGTCACCGGTCGTTTCGGCCGTCACGGTATCGTGACCAACAGTGCTGCCAGTACCAACAAGGGGGAGAAATGGACTTGCGGTGGAGCCAGCAAGTATATATTGGAACCGAACGGTAACAGACTCTAACAACTACTTCCTAATGATCAAGCTGTGACCAAAAGTCTCCGAAAATGTACGGTATCGACGAACGCCTCGGTACGACCTACGCGATGTCGTATTTGCATACGCGCAGAATCTCGATGCCATGGTGACAGTTCTGCTTTTTAGGAACAATGAAGCACAAAGCAATACTTTCTGGTAGATAATTACTTGTTTTGTTACTGTACTGCGAAACTGCAGCCCCACCTATGTCTTCCTTCTAGTTTAGTCCTAGGACAACAAAGAATAACCCGGGGTTTCAGGCTAGTTGCAGAACTCTGCAAAATACAGAATGTGTCCTGCAATAAGAATTGGGTTTTACAATTTTGAAAAATGTATTATTTTTTGATTTTATATGAAAGAGCACCTTTTTCCGAGCCACTATGATTTTTTTTTCAGATTTTTAGAACTTTATTTTGGTACCTAAAATCAGTTTCAAAGAGATTTTTTGAAATCACCTTTTGACAGCTGGGTAACTGCTTGACAGCTCCGCCCAGTACAAAATGAGAATAGGGGTGATTCGACAAATCGCTCCCCAACTTCAAATTGATTTTTAAATAGGTTAACGGGCATCAAAATTCATGAAAATTTGGATTTCGGCTCAGTTTGGCATGCAGATTCAGAATATGGAATTATCTCAACACCATTAGAGAAGCCAATTCACGCCAGTACTTTAATAACCTTCAATCCGCAACAACCCGATCGAAGATGTAAATAGAGATTCGAACCGATCCTCCTCCGCCCAAGCAGCTTGATGCAGCAGCGTTAGAGCTTTTATATTCCGCAGAATCATTACCTGTTCTGTGGCTTAGTTGGTTAAAGCGACGGTCTAGCGAATATGGAGTCGTGGGTTCAAATCCCACCAGAACGCGTTTTTTTTACAAATTCCATCTCTCAATTAGTCAATTAGCAACATTTCGTGCCTTTTAATTACAAGTTTTTCCATTAAGAGTTTTGAATAGTGCGAATGTTTTGAAATAGGCCATTTCAAAGGTGGCCGGAAGAGAGAGAGAATTTGGTTTCTATCTGTTTCATGGATTACTGGATTACTGAGGACGATGTGTGCTTGGCGTTTTCGGGTAGAATGGCATTGCAGAGGCGAATCAATCCGAACTCGTTGACGGAGTGGAGCTCATCGGAGTTGAGTGGCTGAGAGGGCGCTAATTGGTTTCGGGGTGCATCCAGATTCACTAGGTTTCGCCAGCAACTGATCTCGGCGGACTTGGAGGTAACGTAAACACCATACGACGGTACGGCTGAGTTTGAAAAAGTTGGAGTACCTGAAGAAGAATTCTTCAGCAAAAGTGATCTGGACGGATATCATTGCGACTACTGGAGCTTTACGGTTTCCTTGGCCAAATTCTGGGGATTTGGCGGCAGAAAGAGCTCCGGCAAGCCATCTCTCAAAAAGATCTCCAGGTTGTCTATTCTGGGAAGGCGAACGACGTATTGCCCCGCTGGCCCAGCTAACACGAAGTTTTATATGATGTTGTATAGGATGCTTAAGTGGAGGCCATATGCGTACCTGCTTCCATTTAACCGCGTGTAAAGTGTACGCATATCGCCTCCACTTTAGCATCCTATTTAACATCATATGCGATCGTGTGTTGACTGGGGGGTCTCTGGACGTGGTTGCATCATAGAGCTCCTCACATGCCTTCTCGAACATGGAATAAACGGATTGTTTGGGAATTGTTTCGATCTCCCGAAACCATTGGAGAATGGAATTTAACAAGGCATCAGTGATAGACAGCTGTCAGGCTATCGAATCGATGGAATCTTGGGTGGTCGAACCACACAAAGTTCAACCGAAGCGCGTTTCGATGAGGTTCGGTAGGTCACGGCCTAGAGAAAGCTTCTTGCCAGTAGTGTGCAGATCCCAGTAGTAGACTTCACCACCGATGACGAGGTCGATTTTGTTCGGAACATGGAATTACCAATCGGCTAACTCGAATTTTGGAAGCTTCCATGACGAAAGCTGGACGTGGATGGTGGGCTGGTTGTAAAACGATCCGATCACTGTACGCTTCAACTTACAATGGGACTGACCATTTCCGACAACGGATACATCGGCCTCGGATTGGGTAATAACGAGCAGATTAGCCGGCACTGACGAGATAAAGTTCGACATCAAACAAAGGGGAAACAACGCCGGCCACCACAAGCGCCAACTTGTGACGTAGTTGGGCGAAGCTCTCCAAAATTGGACAATATTCAGCATCTTTTAGCTAAATGTACTAGTTTTCACGTGAATATGACTAAATAAGATGAACTGCGCCGACATTTTCCGGAATTCATTGATTTTGAGAGGCCTTCCACCCTCAAATACGTGACAAGTTGGCGCATATGCTGGCCATCTTTTCTAGAACCGCCTGGTACCGCTGGGAAATGCCGGATACCACGGATTTTAGGATCCACAGAAACTCGACAAGAGCGTTGTATTTGACATCATCTTTCATGACTGGTATTTTCCTCCTACACTCAGGGTTCACGGATCATGCTTGTAGAACAATAGGTTGACTGTTCCAGTGCTGGACGGGTTCGTTCAGCTTCGCGAGAGCCTTCACATGCCGCTGAAACTCGTCCACAAGCTCTTGGAGACTTTCGGTGGACTGTTTTTTAACTGCCGGATGGTCGTAAATACTACGAAAAATTTGCTGAAATCGCCGGTAATCATTAGGGGTTTCAACTCGGGATATCTCGGGACAAATTCGGGATTTTCCGAATTCCAGGATAAAATTTTTCACCGTCCCGAAAATCCCGGGATTCCCGAGACACACATTTCCTACATATTGGTTTCGCTTTGATTTGGATTTGGAGAGTCTTTGAAACGTATTGGAAGAGTCGAAATTTTTTTTTTCCGAAAATTGCTTCAAGAAAAAATCACGAAAATGTTACATAAACCACTTCAACTGTGTGTGGATGCTAAAAATCGTTGAAATTCGACTTAAACGATGCTGAAGCACTTCATTCGCTGTTTTGATTGCATCAAAGAGACACTTTCTGAAGTAGGCCTTTCAGGTGATTTCGAGGTTGCAATAAACCTGCAGGAAGCTCTTCAGATAATCAGACTCGCTTAGGAAGCATTATTGGGAAGACGAGATCCTACATAACTGTTTGCGGAAGGCAGCTTGAGTTTCTTGTATTCGAAGCTTAAGAAAAGTAACTCCTAAGTTGGAAACGACCTCTTCGATGCAATCACGAAGAGAATCAACGAACGGCAACAAAAAGAAATATTAAGGATAAACAACAGTGTTAAGCATGAAACAACAGTGCATTTTAATATTCTGTTCTTGCTCACTTGTAATAAGCCTAAAATGAGAAGATCAGGTGCGCTGGTTTTGTTTACGAAGAAATTTGTGCGCTCGAAATCGTGAGTAGGTGACAAAGGCGGCCATTGTGGCGGCTATATTGGGATCCTAACAAGTCTGTCCTTAATAGCGCTGAAGCTCCTTCACGGTCTTACGTTGTCAACGGAAGTGCCAGCAGAACTCGAAAGCTTATCGAAAACGCAAATGATTAAGTTTATCAAGAAACTAGGAGTACGATTTTTGCGAGACTGCCAAAGACCGAAAAATGATGTTGCCTAGTTGAAAGCTGGATTTTCATGTATGCATGACAACATCGAGCATGCGTGAGTAACTGGAATTGGCTATAAAGGAATATGCCAACCCGTCCCAGTCTGATTCGGAATGATTGATGTTTCAAAAGTTGTTTGCGAAAAAGCTGTCAGTTTTTGAGCTACATGGTAAATTAAACCGACAATTGAACCGACGTCAACTAATAGAGAGCGATTTTTTTTCGAACTTCGGATATATCTGTTCAAAAAACCGAACCTCACTGTCCGATGAAATCATTATTAACATTTACTTCTTGAAGTCGTATCTTCAGAGAACGAATTCAAATTGATAAGAACAGTTATTTGATTTATTGATATTCCTAACCATAAAACTGCGTTTTTAAGCACATTGAAAAATTTGCCGGGACAAGCAAATTGGTCGGGAAATGGAACCTCTAGTTATCATACCTTTTTAGTAGAGCGTTCCACACTACAGCGTAGTTGTCGGCCTCGATGTCTACACTTTCGAACGAGTTACGTGCCTCGCCTTCGAGGGCTTGTATCAGGTAGTTTCGCAACGGTGGGAATATTTACATTCGAGTGCACCATTGATGCGTAGGTGTCCCGAAAGAATAGCCACTTCGAGAAGTCCCCGGAACTCTTGGAGATATCCATCTGTGGCAGCCTAAGATGTAAAGTGCCGTGAACTGGTGCTTCTGATTGATTGCCAAATCGGCCAGTTTCTTCTCTGTTTTTTTTTTTTGTCCGGAATTTTTGCACACGCAAATAAAACCGTACCGATATTCCGGAACAAAATATCACGAGAAGCGGAACCTTATTCAATTTCGTGATGCAGTTCTAGTTAACGTGATGAGAAAATCCAGTTTTCGAGTTTGTAACTAGCTGCCTGCCAACTACTAACCCGTACAAGCTAGCAGCAGCAAGAAACTCCTCGAGCTGGGTCTCAGAGTCGGCTTACTACTGGATGATCAAGGGGACGCGTGACAAAGTATGGAAACACCGAATTTTCATGTTCTTGAAACATTTATTGACCCTATTCTGCGGCGTGTGGGTGTAAGGTAACATTTTGTGTGGCGTGTAAGAGAGGGGATCGATCTTCACGTTGTACTCACTGTTATACTTCTTCGGCGTTGGCCCACACGGTTACGCACGGTTGCGATAGCCCTACCGTGGGGCCTGATTCTCACAGCGGGGCTGCTCGGGGTTGTCCGTTGGTCCGAAATGGCATCGGATTCGTTCCAGCGGCTTTGCGAATGTAGGCGTCTCTTCTCATTGGCAATATCGACACGGCCCAGGACGAGACCGGAGTGACCGTGCCGAGAGAAGTCCCTCCTGGGTAATTAGGGCCGGAGGCCCGAGGGAATCGTCCGGATTCGGACGACGGGGTGTCCTTTGCGTTTAGACTCGGAAGTCATTTTGACTTCCGAGTCGACCCGTGTGAGGCCGTATTTTATAATACGGGAAGAGGTCCTGAGAATCAGATTTACCGTCAGGGTGATCAAATGACCAAAGTTTTGATAAAATTACCTGAACGGTAGTAGGCCGTTGCTCCAATTCCCGCCATTGGAAAAGGGGGGAGGGGGTATAGCAAAACTACGTGGCACTACTTTTGCCGATCGTAAAATCGGTGTTTGTCACACGGACGCCTATATTCTTCTGCCAAAAAGGATCTTCAGCGCCCATGGAACAGAATTCACGGCCATGACACACATAAACATGATATTGACGATGGCCATGTTATGCCCCTTCATCAATGCCATGTTGCTCTTTTGGTAGCGGAGCAACCCTCTCAGTCGTGTTATCCTACTGTGGTATTTAAAAAAAAAACATGCAATTTCCGCCAACATTCGGCTCATACAAGTTATAAAAATCTTTGGATGTAACCGACAGGTTACAAGTTGAATTGTCATAAATCTAGGAACACACTTGGCGGTCGTTCGATTGGTTTGTCCATTTCATAACGCTTTGCAAAAATGTGAACTGCAATCACGATATTGCGATCCACAACAATCGCATTTGTGATTTAATTCCGCTATCTGGAACTCCGTTCATGCGTGCTGTCATGATTGGTAACGCACGCAAAAAAAACAAACATCCTCCCGGCAGCTACTGTCCATACAAATGTCGCGAAAGCGTATTGTTATAGTTTAATCAAAGTATCCTCAGTTTGAAAAAAGTGCAGTTGCAGTTATGTGTTAGGTACTGTATGTGAGTTGCCTAAGGGGCTGTCCATAAACCACGTGGTCATGAGGGGGGGGGGGGGGGGGGGTTCGGCCAATGACCATTTTGTATCACGGTGTGTCTGGTGGAGAACATTAATTTTTAAAAATCGGTATCGCTAAGACACCCACCAAGCGAAAGCTAAGGGTCCCCCCTTTCATTTGAGACTTAAAGGAGAAAGTTCTATCGGCGGGTCTAAAACAATTTTTTTTTTGAAAAAATATGATATTTTTTCATTTTTTTCGAAGAACACATTTATGACAAAACACTGTTTTTCCATTGCAAGCATGATTTTCCGACGATATATTTTTTCTTCACATAAAAGCACAATAGTCCCATGTGAATGGGAAATCCAGCAGATGACAGTTTTGTGTTTATGGGCAGTGTGGTGAAAGTACTAGAACAGTGAGTATAAAATCGAGTTATATGCTGTTCCCAAGGCTGTTCCTTTGAATTCCAATCTAGATTCCAATAATGTGTTTGCATCCTATGACAAATGCGTATACATCTTTAGGGTCTCGTATTTGACTGGCACCAGCAGGTCACCAATCGACCACCTTTACAGCATATACCGTCATTTGATTCTTCAGATTTGTGCTCTTGAAATTTCGGGGTGTGACTTCGTCATATATTCTTCTCAAACAGCTTCTCAACTTCAATCCGCGTCTGGTACTCAAGACACATGTTTTTTTTTCGTTTTCTTCTTCTTCTTCTTCTTCTTGGCGAAACGTCCCTGCAGGGACAAAGCATGCTTCTTAGCTTGTTCTATGTAGGAGATGTAATAAGAATAAATGAAATTGTTTGATTTGTTGGAAATTTTCTTATTTTATCTTCTACAAGCACTTTCACAGTTTTTAACTAAAAACTTATTTTGCCAATTACTATTTTGCATGTGTATAGCGTGTGACTTGCACGAAAATACTGCATGCTCATTTAAGTCGAGGAAATTTCCTTCACGAAAAGGTCCTGGACTGACCGGGAATCGAACCCGTCATCCTCAGCATGGTTGTGCTGGGTACTCACGCCTTTGCAGCTGTAGCTTTATGGGCACTTTTCGTTATCAAAAACAAATCATCGGTGAACAAAATCGGTTTTGTTCTGGTCACTCGTTGACGCCGGTTTCCATCTACATGATAGTTCATGAATATTTGAGAGCTTCATCTGATCAGCCTGATCTCTGGGTTTTGTCCGCAAATACTCAGCAACCTCAGCAACTTTATGAGAAGTCTGAATGATGTTCAACAAGTTTCAGTGTACTTCAGCTTCAGTGCAAACAAGCTGCTTGCCTTTGATCATCTTCCTGTAGCATCTAGAACACAACTGCAACGAGCAATATCTTTCTGCGTCATAGGTAGTAGCGCTAGATCTGACACGTTTGCCCTTTATGAGAAGTTGTAGTTCTTGCAGAACTACATATTTCACAAACAAGGGCCGCAACTCCATGTAGAAGGTTTCAAATAATATGTAAGCTCATAGAGAGTAAATCTAATGGGTATATGGTGGCGAATGAGATAAATTTAAATGAGCAAGTCCGAACTTTTTTGTGGGGTAGTACTAACTGCTATCTCTGATATCCTTCAGAAAAAAGTTTTCATAATATCAACAACCTGCAAGTAGAAACAAGCACAAGCTAAGACATTTTCAATCCATTCTGATTAATATGTATGTGCTCAGACATATGTTATTTAATGTAAAACATGTGTATATGTCAATAAAGCTGTAGAATTGAATGAAAAGTTGCTAACTCGTCTATTATGCCATAATGCTATCAGAAGATGTGGAGCGGACCTGGTGTGATGGTTAGAACACTTGACTATCACGCCGAGGACCTGGGATCGAGTCCCACTCCCGACAAACTCGCAAAATGTGAGTTCTTCCTTCGGAAGGGAAATGAAGCGTGGGTCCCCCCGAGATGAACTAGCCAAGGGCTTAAAATTTCGTTAATACAGATTTAAAAAAAAAAAAAATAGCAAAAGATCAAACTATTGATAACCGACAGATTAGCACATTGTTCTTACTACATATACCGTTAGATATGTAGCATTAATTATTCTGTTTTTGTCAGTTGAGTAAGGCTACCTGCTCACAAACATATACTGTTACTAATACTTTTTATGTCTAATTACCTTTTGAACGATTTAAATTGCATCATCAAAAAACTTTCAGTTTTCCGAGATGGATTACCTTCCAAATGTTGTGCTCCGTTATCCGAGCTACTTTGATGTATGTTCTATTTTTGTTGACATTACTCGGCCTACTTTGATCGTAAAACTGTTAAATCATAAGACACTGTCAATAAAAAATAAGAAAATTGCAGTCGCAATAACTACTTCCACATAAAAGGCAAAGTTTATTTGTATATATGCCCAGATACTGCTGAAATTCTATTCAACTGCCTTAAATATTTTTTTTTTGCATTTTATGTCTATGCAATATTTTGTAAGGAAAATTTTTAATTTTTGATTTGACCCATTTACTCTTTTAAAAGGACACGTTACTAATGGGCGACCTCATACAAGCCCATTTGGCTACACTCAAGGTTGAAAAAAGAAAAAACACAAGCCTTTATTTAAAAAAAAATGTTCTAGACCCGCCGATAGAACTTTCTCCTTTTAGCCTCAAATGAAAGAGGGGACCTTCAGCTTTCGTTTGGTGGGTGTTTTAGCGATACCGATTTTTTTAAATTAATTTTCTTCTACCAGACACACCGTGGTATGGACGAACAAAAAATTTTGTATGGACTAATGACCACGCGGGGGGGGGGGGGGGGTTGAGAAGTCCAAAAAAAATGACCACGTGGTTTATGGACAGCCCCTAATTGTATATTAGTGGATTTTTTTTCTATATTTAACCTATGCAAGTGCCTGCCACAAGGGTCTGCGTATAAAACCAACAGTGATAATTGTTGCCGAATGGTTCCACTCAGTGAATTACGATACTTCTTTTAATAATCAAAATGTATATCCACATTTTGTGCGGCAGTTCATCTTGAATTTGATAGGTAAGTATGTTGTAAAAGTCGTCGATTTAGTAGACAAACTTCAATTACGACACGACGAAAATGCCTTGAAATTCATCGCCGACCAAATGCCGACCGTGAAGTAGGATCTCATGTCCGTGAACAAAATCGCGTTTATGGGAACGTAGCCGTGAACAAAGTTCTAGCCTATGTAAACAATGTTGCCACTCTCATGAACTGATGGACGATTTCGGGAACGAAAATCACGTTTCTGTGATTTTCCGTAGTGCCAACGCTCGATTTCGCAGGCGTTACGTTTATTTTGCAGAACATTGTTCCTTGTTGTTCGTGTATCCATGATTTTTATTCATGGTGTAGAATCGTAAGCCATGTTCCAGCTTGTTCCAGTTTTCGTGACTGTTGACGTTTTCTGGAACGGTTTTATTTGCGTGCACCGATCTGGAACGATCATGGAACGAAAACGGTTTGCTCCTTCCCGACGCGGACGAATTACGCGAACTACGACACGGATCGGTGCAATACTGACACTTGGGTCACCGCGGATATCACCACCGCTGCCTTGCTGCCGAACAAGGACAATTTTACGCAGTTTGATGGCAACTGCACATAAGCTTTTGACACTCTTCAAAATGATGGAACGCAGTCTAAGCCCAGTGGATTTTACTTTTATACAAGCCGCAGTTCACCACAAGGTCATTCTAGACGCCAATCTACACACTACTGTCCCACACAAGGATCGTACAATTGCCAACATAGCAATGGAGAGAAGGCTCCAAACAGTTGGACCGAGCGCGCACAGCATCGCTGGTTGTTTAGGATAGAGACGAACCAGCCAAGGGCTGAAAGTCTCTTTAATAAAGACAAATCAAAGCATCGCTGGTCACAAATGGCGCAACTTCACGATCTCTTTGCTAATTTTCGGGGTGGTCACTCGGACCACTGAACTTTACTAAAGCTCACACTGAACTTTTTGACCGGGGAGTCCCTCGATACGGCACGAAGCACTAAAATGTGCAGCACAGATTTCACGTTCAAGTTGACAATTTGGGTTTTAGTGCGTCGACTAATCTGATTGTTTTTCCATACATATCTTAAACTCGCAAAAGCAGCCATCACCCTCTGAACCGTAAACCTATGTCGATCTTGGTGCCACCATCGGTCGCCATTTGGCTACCAAGATATTGGGAGCTTTCAACATTCTCCACTGGTCCAGCTACCGTGAAGCTGGAAGGGTTGACCGTGTTTACATCCAACGATTTTGTCTTGTTGACGTTGAGCTAAGAGAGCAACGCCATCAGCCAGTTTGAAGCCATTTAAGTGGTCCATGGTAGTGGGCTGCCACAGTAACGCACGATGTGGTTCACGATCAGTCGCACCTACCAGGATCTCGTCGATTACAATAAGGAGCAGCAGCGATGGCAGATGATTTTCTCTGGGACACCCTTGCGCCTAAGGGCTCCCCACATATTGTCGTGTCCAAATCACGTCGAAAGCTTTTTCGTAAACAATAAACACCAGACTTTGTGACCAGACTCTTGGAATTCAGTGATTTGCCCCAGGATGATACGGATCATTCGGCTCGGAATCCTGCTTCCTGCCATCTGAGAATTGCATCAATCTTCTCCTGTATTCAGTTAAGGATCACTTCGCACAGGACTTTGAAAACGATACACAGTAACATGATGACTCGCCAATCATCGCATACAGTCGGATCACCCTTATTAGGTTCCTTTACTAAGACGCCTTGCATCCAGTCGACCGGAAATGTCACGGTATCTCATATGTTACAGAATAATTGATGCAGCAGTTGTGCGGATACTACGGGGTCAGCTTTGAGCATCTCAGCTGAAATGCGATCGACCCCCAGGACCCTCTTCGATTTCATGCTACGGCTGATGGCTGACGGAGCTTTGTCGTTGACACGGGTAATGCGTCGAACCCTTGGCGAATCATGCCAAGGTGTAGGTAGCGTGGCCTATACTTGAAAAGGGTTCCAAGGTGCTCGAACCAACGTTTCAACTGGTCAATCGGTTCGGTCAGTAACTGTCCAGACGTGTCTTTCACGGGCATCGTAGTCCCACTAAGGCGACGTGAAACGTCGTAGAGGAGACGGATGTCACCGGTGTTTGCGGATTTCTTGCTTTCGTTGGCTAGGGAGTCCGCCCACGCTCTTTTTGAACCCGGTCTACATGAGCGTTTCACTTCCTTCACGAGAGCCGAATAGCGCTGACAGGCTACGGGTTTGGCTCCACGTATTTTCGCGCGCTATATCGCGGCTTTGGCTTCCTTCGCTTCTCTATCTTCCTCCAGGTATCATCCCTGATGCACTGCTTTCTAGAGGTGCATAGCCACCTAAGCTACTCTCGCCGGTGTCGATGAAGGCGTTTTTGGTGGAGCTACATTGATATTCAACGTTTCCATCTTCTGGAATATCCGCAGCGTGGTTTTTTTAGATCCTCGACGAAGGACCTTTTCACTGTGGCGTCTTCCAGTTGGCGTGTGTTGAACCGGCGTCATGAGTATCTTGATATCGCCATTCGGAATCTTGTCCACTACAGCATTCAGTTGGCAGTAAAAGTTCTCTTTGTCTTGCATTTCGGCAGCATCGGTTGGCGTGTAACATTAAATCATGGTAAGGTTTCGAACCCGTATTCTGAATCTGGCTATAATTATCCTCTCATTAATAGGTTCTCACTTCATGAGCGCTCTCACCGCTACGACACGTCTCATTGACTAGTTGTGCCAGTGTACCCTGCTGGGCTAGGGTCAATTCATTCCATGTTCCAATTATTGTCCATTGTTTCGCGCTAAAAATCGTTGCCGTTTAACCAGGGCCCAACCGCTGGATGCCAGAACAGACACTGTTTGAGCCGCACCTCCTTGGTGAACAGACGTTCGGGTCATACTTCCTCAATCTAGCTGAAGTCAGAAGCACAGTAGTGCCCAGGTTGCACTACCAACTAGGACACAATACTTAACTGACGGTCGCTTGACCCGTGGAAGCATGAGATAGGACTTGGTGAGGATCGGAGCTATGTTGGACGATCCTTGTCGTCTCACCATTTTGCAGCCCTCCGAAAATATCCGCTCGAGTCAAATGAATCTGCAATCATCCAGAGAAATGGAACCACCATTCGTCTTGGGACCCAAAAGGAGCCTCGTTTCGATACCCAACCCTGTGCGAAGTGAATCCCGCCCAGTGCCAGTGGATGATAGTCAGCCGTACATTAAACCATTCTCAAACTTGGACCGGCACCAAAAAAGTTCTTAAAAACACGCAATAAATAAGCAGGGGATGATGGGGCGGGATCGGCCCTGCCCTGGATTAGCTGCTGTTTGCACACGACTCGACGCCATACAATTCGTAGGAATTTCGGCCACCACTTTTCCGCAGTTTTCTTCCCGCTTCAAAAGCCCCGAGGCCAGTCATTAAAAGCTCGGTCGGTCGCTGAGATCAGCCAAGCAGCACTTGGCGGGAAATTCATCCGCAAAGTGCGCCATAAATTTGAGTTCTGCCCCGCAGAATGTATTGCTGCAACTGCGCTGCTTTCTTTTCCCGGGGGGATAAACTATAAATTTAGCTAATGTAAAGAAGAGTGGCCATTTCTTTGCGTTTCTGCGAGTTTCGAGGGAAAGGGGGACATATTTGCTCCCGGTTCGAATTTACACGGGGTTTTCGAACGCGTTCGAACACGGCACGGACTGAGGATTCAGCGCACCTGCTCACGTATGCAAAATGCAAATTGCATCTGATGGATTTGAAATCGATATAAGCCACCGCAGCGCAGATAGAAGCCACTGCACTGGTTGAACAGAAGGGTGTACCTCGTTTTTAAGATATCTATATTTTGGTACTTGGCATTTTCTACGTAATTCAAGTTTCAATTGTTTTAAAGGACATGTGTTTCTGCAGTCAAAGCATTTCATCATGATATGTTTCAAAAATCTGTCCTTAACCCTTATGAGCAGGTCACACATGACCCTAACATAGAAACAGATGTATAAATTGACACATTTAATAAAACAAAACACTGTTTTCGGCGAAGTTTTTGCCAATTGAGTCCTACTATAAAGAAAAATGGGAATATTTGTATTTGAGATTTTATTGATAACCTATAACATCCTGAACACCATAAATATTCAGGTCTACACTCGCAAAAGTTACCATATCGGTTATACTGAGTATCGTTGCACAATCAACCGCAGTTACTGGACCAATCGGCGACTAGATATTATTATAAACGTTTGGGACACTCAGGGTCGTCCAAACTGTCCTATAATCGAGTCATTCAAATCTACAAGACTAACTTTATGTGTTTTCACCATAAATAATAGCATTGCATAATCTGTCGGGATCCGTGAAGCTCCTAGAATCTCAAATGTCATTCAGAGACACTACAGGGATATTTCAGGTCAACCAAATTACCTTGGAGTTTAGAACTTCATGTCTACACTCGTAACAGTAGCCATTGGACTGGGTCAACAAAGTCGATTTTTTGGAACAAAGCTTTTTCAGTTCCTTTTGGCGTCCAAAACAACTGTGCAAAATTTGGGAGCGATTGGTTGCGTCCCCGTATTCCGCATTGCGATTGAAATTTGTATGGAATTTAGTATGGGAAAATGTGCTTTTTTGCTTTTCTCTCCTAAATTGTTTTTCTTTGTCTAAAACAATCTAACTAATTACGTTGAAGTATAGCCTAAGATATGACGAAAAACTTTGCCGAAGACTACAAAGTGATCCGACACTTGTGAAAAAAGTTATATCGTTCAGATTGCCCGGTGGTGCTTAACATTTAACATGTAAAGGAATAACATCAATAATAAAATCTCAATTTTTGGCCTAAGTTACCAAGCGAATAATTTTTTTCACAAGTGTCGGATCACTTTGCGGTCTTCAGCAAAGTTTTTCAGCATATCCTAGGCTATATTTCAACGTAATTAGTTAGATCATTTTAGACCAAAAATTTCAATTTAGGAGAAAAATGCAAAAAAGTACGTTTTCCCATACTAAATTCCATACAAATTTCAATCCCAATGCGGAATACGGGGACGCAACCAATCGCTCCCAAATTTTGCACAGTTGTTTTGGACGCCAATACAGATTGTAAATGCTTTGTTCCGGGTTGATGCTATTCAATTTAAAGTTTCTCCATACAACGTTGACCCACTCTACTAGCCATATTATTATGAACCTTTAGGGCATTAAGAGTCATCCACACTGTCCTGAAATTTATTTCGTGACAATTATAGTAGTTATTCTTACAATGAACTGTAACATTATATAGCCAACTATAATCTATAATCCCTCTGGCATTGCATGAGTCATTCCAAGACACTTTTGAGATATTCCAGATCAACAAAACTACTCCGGAGACCATAACTTCAGGTCCACACTTATGATAACAGCTTTTACCACTACGTTAAGTAGTGTTAAATAATCAACTGTATTTACCAAAGTAGTTCGAGGAACAATAAGCGTAGTTAGTTTTGGGCTATTATGGGTCTTCCTTACTGTAATGGTTGATATTGTACTGTAGTTGATAAAAACAACCACTGGTGATTTCGTTTTAGATAGTAACGTTACAAAACCAAATATGATCCATGAACCTCTCAAGGGTCACTAAATGATAGTTTTGTGTTAATTTAGGTCATCCAATCATGGAGGACATAACTTTATACCTACACTTGCAATGCTAGCCTGCTACACTGAATAATGAACCTTATTTACAGGTATGCCTCGATTTAGTGGACATTTCAATTTTTGAAATGTCTATTAAACCGAATTTTACATAAAATCGAAGCAAATTTTTTTATTTTATTTTTATTAAAATTTTATACCAAAATGTGCCAAAACACATAAAAACTGCAAGAAAATTGAGTTTTTGATAAAAGGCTCGGAGTTTTTGGCATACATAAGTAATTCTCTCTAAATAACGAATAAGCTACTATCTCGCTATGTATGGTTGGTGCAAAAGCCATTTTTTTTTTGGGCAATGGACATACACAATAACGTTATCTGCATAAATATCCCAAAAAAATAAAAAAGTTCAGATAATTATTCAGGGATTCCTTTGAAAATGTCATCGAGGATTCATTTACCCTGGAATGTCTTTACGTATTGCTTCATGAATTCCTCCAGGGATCCCATCTGAAATTCTTCAAGGGATTCCTTCGGAAATTAAGAGACTCGTGACAAGCACTTGATAAAGCGTGGTTACTGGATTTGCTGTATTTGCCGAACGATCTTTCTGTATAAGTAGTGTAGGTTTGTGCAGCTATCTGCTCGGTCGCCTTTTGTTGCAATTCTGAGGTGTTAAATAAAATTAAGTAAACGCAAAATTTTCAACATTATAACGACGGTCTCCGAATAAAACTTCAACAAAACCTTCCACGTATTCTTCCAGAAGAGTCAACAAAGAATTATTTAACAAAATTTGGCAAGAATTGCTTTACCAATTCCTCCGTGGGTTTTCACAAATCGTTTCAGAGATTGTTTGAGAAATTCGCCTAGGGATTACTTCTGAAATTCCTCAAGCTCTTTATTCATAAATTTCCCTAGGCATTTGTTTGGAGAATCCTTTGGAGATTTCTTCAGAAAACCCACCAAAAATATCTTCAGATATTCTTTTAAAACCTTCCACGTATTCTTCCAGAAGTGTCAACAAAGAATTATTTAACAAAATTTGGTAAGAATTGCTTTACCAATTCCTCCGTGGTTTTTCACAAATCGTTTCAGAGATTGTTTGAGAAATTCGCCTAGGGATTACTTCTGAAATTCCTCAAGCTCTTTATTCATAAATTTCCCTAGGCATTTGTTTGGAGAATCCTTTGGAGATTTCTTCAGAAAACCCACCAAAAATATCTTCAGATATTCTTTTAAAACGTCTTTCTATTTTTGTTTGCGGAAACTTGTCCGATGATTCGGCTAAAAAGTCCTTCATGGATTCTTTCAAAAAACCTTCCATGGATTCACTCGGAAATTTTCTTCAGAGATTTGTTTAGAAATTCCTTCTATTCTATAAATTTCATAAAGCATTTTTCATTATTTACTTCTGAAATTCCTCCATTTTTTCCAAAAAAATATTCATGAATTTGAGTAGAAATTCCTCTAGGGATTCTTACAAAAATGCGTTCAGAGATTGCTTTAGAAATTCCACTGAGGATTTCACCAGAAGTTTCAGAAAGAGTTGTGTATGATTTTTTGTGGAAATTTATCTAGGGCTTTCTTCCGAAAATTATTCGAGACATTTTTAGATTTTTTTCCGATTTTTTTTTTGGAATTTCGTTCGATCATTTCTTTAACGATCCCCCGAGGATTTATTCCAAAACTTTCTCCTGGGTTTTCTTTAGAAATTACTCCAGGTTTTTTTTTAATCTGAATTTCTGTCAGAAAAAATTCCTAAGATTTCTCTAGAAATTCCTCCATTTCTCCAGAAATGCATTCGGGAATTTTTTGCAGGGATTCCCATAGAAACTAGTCAGGGCGTTTCTTCACAAATTTTTCGAAGGATTTTTTCACAAAATCTCTAGTCGCTTTCATAATGAATTCTACCAATTTATCCAAGAATAACTTTGAAAAAACTTCCGCCGATTTTTCGATATTTTTTTCATGAACCATTGCCGAAACCCATCCTAGGAATCATTTTAAAAAAAATCGTTCACGAGTTCCTGAAAAAATCTTCCAGGAATTCTTAAAGAAATACAGTCAGAATTTTTTTTTCACAATATCTTTTAGGGATTCCTTTAGACTCTAGAATGTCATTTAAAATTTCCTCCAAGAACTCCATAAGAAAAACTTGCACGGACAGCTTTCAGAAATGTTGCATGAATTCGAAAAATCTTTCATAGATTATTCCAGGAATTCATCTACGATTTTCTTCAGACTTCTTTAACAGAGATACCTCCAGAATTTTTTCATGGCATTCATCTAGAACAGCTTCCATGAACTTTCTCAAAAATACTCCATAACCTTTTTTTAGAATTTGATCCACGGATATATTGAGTATCAAAAGCTCAAAACTCCTTTAAATACTTCTCAGATGCTTCCTAAAGAACTATATCCAAAGATTGCTTTAGGAATTCTACAAGAGATTATTGAGGAAATTCTCAAAATTTCTCAACGTTCCTGTAGATATTCCTTCAAGACATCTCTCTTCCAGAAATTGCTCCAAGGATTTGTTAAGAAAGTCTTAGGAAATCCACCAAGGATTACTTCAGAAATTTTTCTACAGATTTTGCAGAAATTCTTGCAGAAATTGACACAGAGATTTTATCAGAAATTCCGCCGGTTATTCCTCTATGTATTCTTAGAAATTCTTCAAGGATTTCCTCCAAGCGTACCTCTAAGAATTTCTTTATGGATTACTCATGGCATTTGTCCAGGAGTTCCTTAAAACATGTTTAGGATTTTTATTTGGGGATTTCTCCAGGATTTGTTTTTTTTTTCGAAAATATCTCAAGAGGCTTTATCTTGCATTCCACCAGGAGTTTCCAGGTATTCCTTCCAGAGTTTCTTCAGAAAATTTATCTATGGATTCTTAAAATTATTCTTTTTTTTTAATTCTTCCAAGAATTTATTTTGAATTTTCTTCAGATTTCTTTTAAAATTCCTTCTGAAATTTCTACAGCGATAGTTTCGGAAATATCTTTAGAGACGTCTTCAATAATACTAGAACTACTAGAACATTTCGGCAGGGATTTCTTCAAAAGCTGTTCCATGGATTCTTTCAGAAGTTGTTCCTACAGTTTCTTCAGGAATTGCTTAAGCGGTTCCTTCAAAGATTCTTCCAGAAATTCATCTTTGGAAATGTACACGTGAAGGGACGCTGAAATCGGTGAACATTGACTAACTAGCACTGATTCTACCATGACAGCACTAGAAATAATTTAGCACACATCTTGTAATCTTCCGAAGCATTACAATGACCTTCACACGGAATTTGCTTTAAATTTTGGAATTCAATCAGCAGGCATCTACCAAAAATATCAGGAATATAATACAATAGGAGACGATCGGCGGAGTACTAGATTTGTAGTTATGAGCTGAATTTTTTGTGTGGTAAATTCTCCGTTTTTGCGAAAAAGTCGTTCAAAAAGCGTGGGTATAATAATTCCTTGTCTAATTTGAAGCAGTTTCAGCAAACCATTGGAAAACTGTGTTGTTGTTTTTTTTCTATTTCTTGTCTTTTTAACAGCAAAGTTTTCCAAAGTTTTGCTCAAACAGCATCAAATTTGACAAAGAATCATAATACCCATGCTTTCGTTGTGCCATTTCCTTGCAGAAACGGAGAATAACCCTTCTCACCATACAAGAATTAAGCTCATTACTACAAATCTAATACTTCACCGATTTTGGCCTATTCTCGGTAAGGAAGTCATGAGAAATGTTGAAAAAAGTTTATTAGAAAAATTTGAAGAAAAGTCTGGCGAATGAGCAGTTTGCATGCATCCGCCAAAAATGTTGTCATTGTCAAGGAATCTGTAAAAAATCGCCAGAAAATCAACCCATATACTTCGCTCATCGTGATCATCGACAAAGTCAGAGATATTTACAAATGTACGGGACTTCACATCTGACTTTTTAAAAAGAAATCTTTTTCTTCACTTATGAACACTAAGTCCCGAATTTTATTAATCATTCATTTTTCACTTGCTACATAAGTCTTTCCTACGGCTGAAGGCCACACTTTTCTATCAGACTTCACTTAGAACTTGCTACATAAGTTTTCCTACGGCTGAAGGCCACACTTTTCTATCAGACTTCACTTAGAACTTCTAACTGCTCGCACTCAAGGTTTCCTACTAACTGACTGGCTTCGACCACCTGGGCTGAGGGCGCACCTGCGTCCTCCGGTGGGGCTCGATGAGAATCTTGCTGGCATCAGCGAAAGGCCATCGGATGATGTTGGCCTGGATTGCGTCGATCGAAGTATTGGTGACCGTTGCCGTTCCAGGGGCATTGACACGCGTCGCTCGGGGCTTCGATGTTGCCAACGGTCGGTCCTCATGGTGGATTGCTGACTGCGTTGTCAGCAACTGTATGCTCGTCGTCCAAAGTTCGTTGTCGCCAAGGGTTGGTGTTCATGGCGGTTTGCCAAGTGCCTGGTCAGCATCTAGTCCACGATGGTAGAGACCGTATATCGTGGGTAGAGCTTAGAGATGTCCATAACTATTTATCAAAAAATAAAGACAGAAAGGGAAGAATGAGATTAAGGTAATAGAACTAAGCTTGACATGAGGTATGCTTTGGCGCTAATATGGATGCTTCACAAAATTACTCATTGATATGGAGTGCTCCGCGTGGCAAAAGGCTGAAAACCCCTGTATAAGTTATAAGTTATAAGTCATCATGATACAAACTCCAAACTTTACACTGATTGAATATTAAGAAAAATATCATTAAAAACCCAAATTAATCCACCTAGAGGTGATAGTGCCTTTCTCGTCGTATATGTTCTCACGATCTTTCCGTCTACGTAAGTCAAAGTGTTCCTGAATCCTGATATTTTTTAAGAAAAGCAAGCATTTTATCAAAGCCATCATTGAATTGACTTAAAACTTATTGATGGCACATACTCCGACGTTGTGTTCAGCGTAAAAGCAGAGCTGAATAATATCAGATTTCTCAGTTGACTGCTTGAGTACCGTAAACTGGGGTGTAGTTGATCAGTGGGGTGAAACCGATCACTCAATTACTCGCGGATATCGACTTTCAAGGAAGCAACAGTTATATTTTAACCATTCGCAATCCAATGGCGTAACATTAAAATGGAATGGTAACTCCCTTGAAAGTCTATATTCGGCTGTAATTGAGTGATCAGGTTCACCCCACTGATCAACTACACCCCAGTTTACGGCACCTTCACTAACATTGGGAGCTGATCAATATCAAGACGATACTAACAAGCTAAGATATAACTTTTTATACATTCACAGATCACTTTGCGGTCTTCGATAAAGTTTCTTCTGCACATTCTAGGTTATATTTTATTGACCGTCAAAAACAAGAACGTAGTGAGTATAGTGAGACGTCTGTTTGTATGTGGATTTAATATGTCAAGATTTTGTTCTCTTACACTTATATATCGCTTGCATTGATTTTATTTACTTTCGTAGTTCCGGTGAAGCATCAAACGCTGGTTGTGCAACCCTACCAGTAGTCTCTAAGGGGTCGTCCATAAATGACGTAGCTTTTTAGGGGGGAGGGGGGTGTTTGTGATTTTGTGACGAAGTGTGACGATAGGGGGGTAGGGGTTTATGATATGCTACGTAGCTTTCTACTAAGTCTATTGAAAAAAATATTTCGTAATTAATAAAATTTTTACTTGCATTAAGTATCATTATCCAGTAAATCGAAAAAAAAAAACAAAGCATTATTTTTTTTCATTCACATCGATGTAAATAACCAAAAATAGAGATTTAAGGCAGCCTCATTTCATAAGACATGCAGCTATCGGACGCAACAACTATATCTGAAAAAATAGTTTTGAAATCCTGCGTAAAGAATAATGTATTGTGTTTGCAGATGAGAGGCTCTTTTTCGATTATAATGCGCTTGTAAGTGCCTCTCTTTTGCAGATTGGACCTTTAGATATGTTTGTCGCCAAATGCTTCTCACGACCAATAGTTTGTTGCTTGCTATAGAGCATTGCACATCGCTAAGGTTGCAAAGGAAAAGTTTTCTAAGTTTTTGGCATTATGACATTATTCCAGGAGCTCCTTTCTACAGGACTTCCTCGAAGAATTCCGCCATCATTTTTTTAAGGAGCTCCTCTAGCAGCTTTGTAGGGAATTTCTCATGCTGTTCAGGAGAAGGATAACATTTCCACAGAAATTCCTACTGGACTGGGAATCCCAGAAAAAAAGCTTCTGAAAACATTCCAAAAGGATCTGGAGGAATCTCAAAAGAAACTTCCGGAATAATTTCAGAAGGAAATCCTGGAGGAATTTTGAAAGGAAATCATAGAGAAATTTCAAAAGAAACCCCGAGAGGAGTTTCTTGAAAAATTCTTGATGGAGTATTCGGAGAAATCTTGAATAAACTCCTGGAAGAGTCTCAGGAGGAGATATTTGTAGATTCTCAAAAGGAACTCCTGGTTCAACTTCTGAAGAAAACACGGAAGATTTTTTTGAAAGAATCCCGGAAGGAATTTCTGAAGAAATCCCAAATGCAACTTTTGGGGAATCCCGGAAGATTATCTGGATGTAACTCCTGGTGAAATCTAAGAACGAAAATCCTGGAGGAATTCCAGAAGGAACAATGGGAGGAATCTGTAAAGGGATTCCTCGCGGAATTCTAAGAGAATGGAAGGATGTCGGAAAAAGTTCCTGGAGGAGCTCTGGGAAAAAATCCTGGATAAATTCTAGAAGGAAGTCCTAGAGGAATTCCAGAAGAATCCAGGAAGAAATTCCTGAAGGAATCCAAAAAAGAACTCCTGGAGCAATCCCAGAAGTAATTCCTGTGAGGACTTTTAAAGAATGCCGGTGGGGTTTCCTGCCGAGATCTCGGAATGAATATCTGAGTGAATTCTTGAAGGGAATGAAGAAGGAGCTCCTGGAGGAATCCCGAAAGGAACTTCTTTGGGAAACACAGAAAGAAGTTCTGATGGAATCTCAAAAGAAATTCCGGTTAAAATCCCTGAAGAGATGTCCGAAGAAACTGCTGGTGGAAACGAGGAGAAGAAAACCTTAAAAGAATTCTTGAAGGAAACCATGGATAAACTTTTAGAAAAACATGAGAAAACAAACTCCTGGAGAAATCTCAGAAGGGACTTTTGGAGGAATCTAAGAGGGTACTCCGGAAAGAAATATTGGAGGTTTTTTTTTTGTTTTTATTTTTGTGTATTTTAACTAGTTGCTAATTCTACACTCAAATATTGGAGGGATCTCTGAAGGAATGCAATAAGGAGGAATTTTCAAATGGAATCCCAAAGGAAATTCTTGCAGAAATCCCAGAAGCAAGTCCTGGAGGAAGTAAAAAGGGAGAAATTCTCAAAAACGGGAATCTCAAAAGAAACTCTTTTAAGAATTCCATGAAATTAAGAATATTAGAAGAAACTCCTGCAGGGTTAAAATGTCGTGGAGAATTTTATTCAAATGAAACCAATTTGATATTCTGAAGAGATTTATTAGTGAACAAACTAATATCTTCGGAAGAGCTCATGCTAATATGGTATTTAACTATATTGGGGGCATCAATTTCCTGTTCTTCAGCATCAAGCAGAACGATGGGTGGTTTATTGAGTCATTAGCTTTGGTGATAATCTCCACTGACCATAGGTGCAGTCTTGATGTCGGAGATCTAATCCTGGCAGTCGGATTTTTTTTTTTGCAATTGTTGGTTTTTCATAATATTCTATAAACAAACAAGTTAGAATTGAAATCAGAGCTAAATTTGTTTTTTTTTTGTTTTTTGTCATGAAATTTGGGGGGGGGATTGTTTAAGAAGCTACGTCATTTATAGAGGGGGGTATCTGAATTTGTGACGAAATGCTACGAGGGGGGAGGGGGGTATCAAAAATCGCTTAAAAAAGGCTACGTCATTTATGGACGACCCCTAATGTGGTATGAGCCTATTTTCTAGTTAACCGTTCCTCAGGTTATTAAAAAAGCCGTGATGTGATGTGTCGCATGGTACATTTGGTTACTTTCCGGAACAGGTTCCGGAGCACCACCGGGTCTCCCAAATATAGTCTGAGGCAATATCATTGCTAACGTACATCAGGTTACCTAAAAAACCACGATTTGATTTATATTATGCATTGGTACAAATACTTTTACAATTGACCACTTCCAGTGGGACACCCAGAACTAGTTTCGGGACACTACCGGTTGTCTAAAATATGGTCTGAGGCTATGTTCTTACGAATCGATCATCGTGTTATCAATAAAGGGTCTCCAGTTGGCCTAGTGGTTAAGGCTATGAATCGCCAATCCGGAAACGGCGGGTTTGATTCCCGTTCCGCTCGAGAACATTTTATCGACTTCCTGAGCATAGTGTATCATTGAACTTGCCTTACAATATACAAATTCATGCAATGGCGGGCAAAGAAAACCCTTCCATTATTAACTGTGGAAGTGCTCTAAAGAACACTAAGTAGAAGAGAGGCAGGCCAAGTTCCAATGCGAACGTCGAGCTATAAAGAAGAAGAAGAAGTTATAAAAAAACTGCTATTTGATGTACTGTCAAACCCCGCGTATTCATCACTCTTTAATAGACACTTTTTAACTTGTACCCCGTGCATTCGAAATTTGTTGAATTAAAAAAATGATCAAATGTCACAATGTAATACGCTGTAAATACGAATGATACGATATTGTGATGTTACTTACACCCGCAGCGGCTCCTCGTGCAGCTGCTACTTCCGAAAGTTCTAATTTAATACATTCCGAAACCTGATCCGTTTGGTGATCAACCGCAGTGAACCTCGGAAGCCAACAATCGTAAAATGTACAAGCTATCAATTCGTACCACCACAATATTTGTAAGATTTGTGTTCAAAAACAAATCATATTTTCTTCCATGCAAAATGGTCATTGGCCGAACCCCCCCCCTCATGACCACGTGGTTTATGGACAGCCCCTTAGTTTATCGAATTGAAAGTTTACACAGGTAATTTGACAGCAATCATTGTCGAATTAGCGTGGTTTTATGGTACGACACGCATGGATTTGATTCAATTTCACATTTACAACTTTCGGTTCTCATTTTACCACTTACCGATTGTCCCTGATGTGGTCTTAGACAAGTTTCATGCAAATTATTAATCAGTTCTCCTAAAAAGTCGCAAATTGATGTGATGCATGTATGGGTTTGGTTCATTCGTGCATTTCGTCAGTTCCGGCGAGGCACTCGAATCTGGCTCCGGAACACTACTGACCTGAGACTATTTTCTTGCTGACCGTTTTTCGCGTTATCGAAGAAGCCGTTATTTAGTGTGCTGCGTGTATGCGTTTGGTTTTTTTTTTCTCCATTTGACCACTTCCGTCGGGGCACCTGGAACCGGTTTCGGCACACTATTGGTTTTCCAAAGTATGGTCTATGATTTTTTTTTGTTAACCGTTCATCAGCTTACCTAAAAAGTCATTAAATGTGTCGAATTTATGGGTTTGGTTCTCCTTTACATTTGACCACTTCCGATGGGGCAACCGTAATTGGTTGCGGAACACTACCGGTTGTCTCCAATATGGCCGGAAACTTTTTTTTGTCAAATCAAGATGCCTTAAAATCCGCGATTTGAGGTGTCGCTTGCATGGGTTTGGTTCCCTTTTATATTTGGCCATTTCCGGCGGGACACCCGGAACCGGTTCTGGATCACAACCGATTCAGATATGTTCTGAAAATATTTTCCTGCTTACTCATCAGGATATCAAAAAAGCCACGATTTGATATATCCCTTGCATGGGTTTAATTAACTTTTATACTTTGCCACCTCCGGCGGAATATCTGGAACCGGTTCCGATATGGTCTGAGAATGCTTTTCTGCTTACTGATCATCAGGTTGTCGAAAAAGCTGTGGTTTGATATGTCACATGCATGGTTTTATTTCAATTTTATATTTGGCCACTTCCGACGGGACACCCGGAACCGGTTCCGGGACACAACCGGTTCAGATATGGTCTGAGAATATTATCCTGCTTACTATTCATCAGGATATCAAAAAAGCCACTATTTGATATGTCGCATGCATGGATTTGGTTAACTTTAATACTTGGCCACTTCCGGCGGGACATTTGCAACCGGTTCCGGAACACTACCGGTTCCGATATGGTCTGAGAATGTTTTCCTGCTTACTGTTCACCACGTTATCGAAAAAGCCGCGGTTTGATATGTCGCATGCATGGGTTTCGTTCACTTTTATGTTTGGTCACTTCCGGCGGAACACCCGGAGCTGGTTCCGGGACACTACCGGTTCAGATATGGTCTGAGACTATTTTTCTGCTTACCATTCATCAAGTTATCGAAAATGCCGTAGTTTGATGTGCCGCATGGATGGGTTTGTAGCGTTTTCATATCTGGCCCCCTCCTGGGGTACCGGTCCGGAACACCTAAATGGCCATAACTCCGGAACGGCTGGACCGATCTGAACCATTTTCAATAGGAAACAATGGGACCAGATTCCGCGTCGAATGAACCGTCGGTCAATAACATCGGTTGAGGTTTACTGCCAAAAAGTGATGTGAGTTTTTTTGTACACACACATACACACACACACACATACACACACACACACATACACACACACAGACATCACCTCAATTCGTCGAGCTGAGTCGATTGGTATATAACACTTGACCCCTCCGGAGGCTCTATCAAATTTTCGTTTTTGGAGTGAACATATAGCCTTTCGGTACACCTTGGTGTACGAGAAAGGCAAAAATGTACATAAAATCGAGGTAAAATGTACATAAAATCGAAGTACATAAAATCGAGGGTCCACTAAATCGAGGTATACCTGTACTAACATTATTCAAAGACTAGTAATAGCCATTGTTATGTACCTTTGAAACATATATGGTTCCTCATTTTTTTATGAAATTCATTTTTTGAAATCTTCATTCGATGTAGTCAATATTTGCACTAAAAAAAGTTGCCTTACCTAGTCTAACCCACCAAGATCCGTGAACTTCTGTGAAACTCAGAGCCATTTCAAAATACCTTTAAGATATTTCAGGATTACTAAACTTCCCTACAACTGAGAACTTCAAGATAAGGTGAAGATATGCCGAAGCAACATCTCGAATTTTCAAGAGCACAAATCTGAAGAGCCAAGTAACGGTTCGTGCCGAAAAGTTGATCGATTTACCACATCAAACATGATAGATAACAAATCGTAGGTTTGTATAATGAAAAAAGTTACCGTTACACCCGTTGACTTTAAGATCTAAACTCAAGAACAGTTGGGATGACCTAGGATATTCCGGCTGATGTGATACTATCTTTTAAGCTTTCAGAAGACTTACTGGGCATGATAGACTACAAATCGAAGCTTTGTATAATGAAAGAAGTTACCGTTACACCCGTGGATTTTAATCTCTAAACTCAAAAATAGTTTGGATGACCTAGGCCATCAAGACTAATCTGATACTAACTTTCAGAAGACTAATAGGACATGATAGACAAAAAAATATAGCTTTGTTTAATGAAAGACGCTACTGTTACACCCGTAGATTTTAGGATCTAAACTCAAAACAGTTGGGATGACCTAGGATATTCCGGCTGTTTTGATACTATCTATTGAGTTTTCAGAAGACTTACTGGACATGATAGACTACAAATCGTAGCATTGTATAATGAAAGAAGTTACCGTTACATCCGTAGACTTTATGATCTATACTCAAGAACAGTTTGGATGACCTAGAATATCCCGACCGTTCTGAAACTGTCTATTGAACTTTCAGAAGACTTACTGGACATGAAAGACTACAAATCGAAGCTTTGTATAATGAAAGAAGTTACCGTTACAGTCGTAGACTTTAGGATCTTAACTCAAGAACAGTTGGAATGGCCTTGGATATTCCTGCTGATTTGATACTATCTATTGAACTTTCAACTAACTAGTTATGATAGACTACAAATCGTAGCTTTGTATAATGAAAGAAGTTACCGTTACACCCGTAGACTTTAGAATCATTACTTAAGAACAGTTTGGATGACCTAGGATATTCCTACTAATCTGATTCAGTCTATTGAACTTTCAGAAAGCTTACTGGACAAGATAGATTACAACGTAGTTTTGTATAATGAAGTTACCGTTACACCCATAGGCTGTAGAATCTACACTCAAGAACAGTTTGGATGACCTGGAATATCCCAACTGTTCTGAAACTGTCTATTGAACTTTCAGAAGACTAAGTGGACATGAGAGACTACAAATCATAGCTTTGTATATAATGAAAAAAGCTACCGTTACACCCGTAGACATTGGGATCTAAACTCAAGAACATTTTGGGATGATCTAGGACCGTGGGCACTAAAGTGCGGCCCGCGGGCCGCACGTGATTTCCAGTTCTCTACGTTGCCGTAGAATTCCGTACAACGTTGCTTATTGAAGTTGTTCTACTCCCGAAATAATCAAGAATAACGTGTTAAATGATAAATAAATCCTTCCAGGTCTTGCATTACGAGCAGTTGAAAAAAAGGGCCTGATGATCACTGATCTAGGATATTCTGGCTGATCTGATACTTTCTATTGAACTTTCACAAGAGTAAGTAGATATGATAGACTACAAATCATAGCTTTATATAGTGAAAGAAGTTACCGTTACACCCGTAGAATTTAGGATCTTAACTCAAGAACAGTTGGGATGACCTTGGATATTCCGGCTGATCTGATATTATCTATTGAACTTTCAAAAGACTAACTAGATATGATAGACTATAAATCGTAGCTTTGTGTAATGAAAGAAGCTACCGTTACACCAGTAGACATTAGAATCTTTACTCAAGAACAGTTTAGATGACCTAGGATATTCCTACTAATCTGATACAGTCTATTTAACTTTCAGAAAACTTACTGGACAAGATAAGGAGTGTATCGGAAATTAACTATAAACATTCAGGATGCTCTATCTCGAAGCATGTTTGGTCTTATCATTTCGGTTCTTCTATCAAATCTTCACAATACAGTCAAGTTTTGAACAGCCTGAAAAAAATTGAAAAATGTTTAGCATTATTGAAAATATTGTAGAATGAATACATCTCACAAATTAAAGTTTTGGACAAATTATTGTTTTTTTAAAGATTTTTCAGCGTTTCAATAACCTGCAGCGAATAGAACTTGTTCGGCGAAAAATCCAAAAAATATTAATTATTGTTAGCAGTTATGTACACATAACATATCACCGAACACCAACTTAAAAAAATATTTATGTATGTATGTATGTATGTATGTACAATCCATCTCCCACTGACCGGCAGTGCTTTTATGGAAGAAAAATGTCTGCGCCTATTTTTAACTTTTATCCATAGACGCAAACACTTTTAGTCCTGGAGATGGAAGGTGATAGCTCTACTGCACGTCCAACGACCCATTTCAAGTATGACAGGGCTACCACGTACATCTTGAGGTCGTTTTCTGAAACAGTAAGCCTCGCATTGATGCATCCGGATATCAATTGGATATCTGAAATGCATTAACACTTCCTGAATCAAAAATTTGCATTTTTGTTTCTGGCGCGTATATGGTAAGGTAAATATCACATGTATGAATATAATGACGTTTTTTAATTAGAAAGATCTCACCAAGTTCTTCATAGTCTGCCGTGATGTAGTTGTATTCTCATTTCTCCAGCGGTGCAGCAACGACCCAAATATGATTGATTTCATTGCCGCGTTCACTTAAAACCACGTGGAGCGATCAACCGAGTCAGCGATTACTGGCATCACACCGAAACTCCCGAATGATACTACGCTGAATATACACTTTCATACGCGGAAAAGTGACTGGGTGGCGTAATACCTCCCTCGTGCACTGAAATCGCCGGCGTCATCGTTTAGTCTGTGCCGAAAATGAAAAACACAAACGAACGCGTACCGAAACTAGCTCCTGCTGTCTTGAACCTCCCTCGCGCACTCGTACACCTTCAAATGTACATATGAAGCGATATTCGAACGACAAAATTCACATTTTTTTACAATTCTTATTAGAGCATTTGCCCTCTGTGCGTTGAAACTATGCAACACTCATCACTTTGCGTTTCAATGACGATTCTGCTGCGCGACACACGATTGCTCTGCGACAAACAACTGTCGTTCCGCCAGTGGCAGCGGTTGCCCACTGATTAGACACGCATACATTTAAAGTATTCACGCAGATGCGACGCGAATATCAATAGCATTTAGCACGACGAGCACGACGACGAGCGAGTCAAATTACACACACTTCTTTTTTCCGAGTCATTGAGACGCCATAGCAACAAGCACCGAGAACACACATGCAAACACGCGAGAACGAAAACGAGAAAAAAAAACTACCACACATTCAGCCCGTCAAAGAAAGTCAACACATTTTTCGGAAAAGACGTTTTTTGTTCACACTTTGGCAGCCAAGCACAGCCGAAGATAAATCTTTTTGATAATCGCGACTCTGACTATTCGGAAACACACACATTATACATTAAAACTCTCTTTTTCACTCGAAAATCGTGATATTTACCACGAGCTAACCACTATCGCGACCGACCAACTACACTCGTCGAACCTCCCTCAACTTAAAAAAATATTTATGATCGAAAAACCCTCAACATTTAAAAAATGACCTATCCTAAAAAAACACTAATTTTTTGTCGAACTTTGACAGTCTGTTTTAAATATCTTCAAAGGTTATACAATTCCGTTCTCTACTAAAGCTACCTCGTCGTTAAGTACCTCCAAAAATAAAATTATTTATAACTTGAATAAATTATTTTTTAGGATGTTTTGAACATATATAGTTAATTTCCGATACAGTCCTTAGATTACAACGTAGTTTTGTATAATGAAGTTACCGTTACACCCATAGGCTGTAGAATCTACACTCAAGAACAGTTTGGATGACCTAGAATATCACAACTGTTCTGAAACTGTCTATTGAACTTTCAGAAGACTAACTGGACATGAGAGACTACAAATCATAGCTTTGTATATAATGAAAAAAGCTACCATTACACCCGTAGTCTTTGGGATCAAAACTCAAGAACATTTCAGGATGATCTAGGATATTCCGGCTGATCTGATACTATCCATTGAACTTTCAAAAGACTAACTAGTTATGATAGACTACAAATCGTAGCTTTCTGTAATGAAAGAAGTTATCGTTACCCCCGTAGACTTTAATGTCTAAACTCAAGAACAATTTGGATGACCTAGGTCATCACGACTGATCTGATACTATATTTCAGAAGACTATCTGTACATGATAGACAACAAAGCATAGCTTTTTATAATGAAAGAATTTGCCGTTACACCCGTAGACTTTAGGATCTAAACTCAAGAACAGTTGGGATGACCTAGGATATTCCAGCTGATCTGATACTATATATTGAAATTTCAAAAAACTTACCTGATATGATAGATTACAACGTAGCTTTGTATAATTTAAGAGTAACCGTTACAGTCATAGACTTTAGGATCTAAACTCAAGAACAGTTTGGACGACCTAGGATATCCAGAAAAAAAATATTCTGCATCATATTTTACCCTTTTTATGCTGTTGAGTACTAAAACTACAGAAATATTTGGAAAATACTTCATTATAACGCTTGGAAGAAATCCGGCTTCAAAGGGTTAATCAATCACCCAAAAATCTGCGAAAAAGATGCTGAACACTCGATGATTAGAAAACAAATTAAATAAATTTACAGTTCAAAACATTTTGGCTCACCCTACTGCACCGCCAAGGACCGATTGTTATCTTTCGAGGCATGATTTCCAGCTCGATCTTACACGCAAATTTCGTTCGCGGTCGACGGCAGCTGGTTGACCATCCCAACTCTGAAGCAGAGCAACCGATAAACCGATAGTCCTCTGTATTACATGGTTTCCAACACTTTCGGTTCTCAGTTCTCACACCATTCATTCGCGCCACTGACTGCACTGCACACCGCACACCGGTGTGTCGCCGCCGCAGGGCATTGCGATGCACGAACGAACGATATCGGATCCTTCCGATGATGTCGAGGTAAACCACTACCCCGCCCCGTGTACGTACACGCACATGTTCAATGCGAATTCAGAATGCATGTGCATGTAGGTGAGATCGTGGTTGGACAAGTGGTTGGATGAGTTTTTCGTATAGACACTTTAGATTCCATACACTCGCAGAGACATGGTTGAGCAATACGATTTTAGTGTGTTTTACCATGAATTTAGAGTGTACCAAGCAAATATGACGTCACGCAATCCATTGTCGCTATTGAAATCGTGACGTCATGCTCGTTTGGCTACACGAACTGACAGTTCGTTTGGCTACAGTTGTCTACGTCTCCGCGAGTCTATGGAATCTATAGTGTCTATAGTTTTTCGCGACAGAGCAAAGGGTTTCCTGTTCAATGGCATATCATTTCAAATTGGAATCCGAGGGCAATGGCGAATAATCACAAGGACTTTTGAACCGCTCTATCCCGAAAGACACATTTTACACCAATTTTCCCTACCAGGACGATGAATGGCCAAACGTAACTTACCACTTCGCAAGCTCCTCCATCGCCGTCGTCGCCATCGTCATCGTTCCACAGTGTGTGCATAATATAAATATCGCAATATCTCATCATCACCATCGGAAACGTCGGCACACTTTTCACCTCTTGACTCCTTTTGCTTCAATGGGTATCGGAGGTGAAGAAGTACAGCGGAGGTGGTTTGGATTGGATGATTTGCCGTACCTACCTTCTCTTGTACGGTCGGCGTGGTTGTGTGTCTTATCCACTTGCATATCGTTTTCTATGGTGGTCAAAGGAGTGTAATGCGAAGAAGGATTGGTGGTTGGTCAGTCGGTGTGGTGTTGACTACGAGAATCTATCTACCAAGCATTGGTAAAGTTGTTGAACTGGCAAAAGGCACACAGGTTACTTGTGGTGCTACCGGTGAGCGGCTTCCCAGTAGAACTTGGAGCTCGATTTCGATATTTACGAGAATGCACAGTGGGATCAAATGATAAAAAGTAATGAAACAGTAATTTCATAGAGGGTACGCGATTCCTAGGTACTTTCCCAGCAAACACTTTTGCTGTATAAGTTGAGGAACACAGTACTCTTAAGCAAACTTAAGTTTTAGAAACTGCTATTCAGCTAGTTATGTTACTTGGGCTGATTTCGTTGAATAGAACTAATCCTGCTTCATGCATAAATCTACAAAGACTGATGATCGGTCGATAATGCAGAGCAAATAAGTAGGCTGGATTTCTTTAAACATCGTAGAACACCAACCAGAGCAGAGGTCTCGATTTCTCTTTATCGAAGCGTGGTTGATGAGGACCATCAACCAAAAACGAGATGGGCTTTCTGCAATGGAGGTTGCTTTGCAGCAGCTTGGCAAGATCATCGACTTTGCGTCCACGAAGTCCAACGTAAAGATATTAAAACGGCTCTGTTGCGACTTTGTAAGTCGATGGACGATGCCAAGCAAGATCACGAGAGACTCGTGAAAGCTGCAGCAGTGGCAGAACCGGAGAAAGCAAAGATTACGAAGTCTACCCAGACGGAGGCTTTCGCTTTCGCAGGAAGCGCAAAAAGTGTGGCGGATGTAACTGCTTTTGATAAGCACTCGCAGAAGCGGGCGAGGCAGTCGCCAGGTGAGGAGCTGTATGGCAGTGCCAGGCAAATTATTACTCCGAAGGCCGGCAGTAATACCGACAAGTCGGACCCCAGCCAGCTATCCCGGTAACCTGGGAAGGGTGGGCCTGAAAAGGCTGGCCCGTCCCGAAGGAAGGGAGGGCCCTTGAACATTGGTAGGCCCTAAGCAACCACAAAGTAGGGCAAACCAAAGGGAGGAACCACCTTTGACGAAGGTCGAGCGGAAGAAGAAGAAGTCAAAGCCGTAGTTAAAAGAAAGAGGCTTAAGACGTCGATCCAAAGCGTAAAAGAGTTGATGCCAAGTACGAGAAGAGAAAGGCGCTCGTCATCAAGACTGAACAGTCGAAGAACTGGGACGGGACGTCGAAAATGCGATGCGAAGCGGCGCCAAGCACGAGGAACTGGGAGCTGACGTGCGTAGTATAAGACGTACCCGTGCGGGCGAGATGATCCTGGAACTGAAGCGCGATAAGGAGCGCATGGGCACCGCCTACCAATTCTGAAGGTCAAATACCACGATGAGGTCACCGAAGTTGAAGAGCTCGTCACGGCACTGTGGCAACGGTGAGAGGTGCAGGTGGCCGCCGCAGACGTTAGGCTACGGAAGGAGCCGACAGGGACACTAATAGCTTTGGTTCAGCGACCTGTGGCGGAGTTCGATAAAGTAGGGAGGATAAAGGTAGGCTGGTGCGTATGTCACCTGACGTTCCAAGAGCCACCGGAGGTTTGTTTCAGGTATCTGGAACCAGGATACAAGTCATGAGACTGCAAAGGCCCTGGCAGGAGCTAACTGAGTAGGAGATGCAGCGCCGAAGTCCACTCATCTGTATGATCTGTACCGAGAAATCCGTGAACAACAGACATCCAACGGGTGGTCCTTCAAGAAAGCCGCAGTGAACAAATCACAGTCAGTGCAGGTAACGCAGCTGTACTTGAACCATTTTGACGCGGCTCAGCAACTGCTTCGTCAGGCGGTTTCTTAGTGGGGGACGGATATCGCCATCAAAGGACGGGTTCAGAAAATGGCGGCAATATGGACGCCGGGTAAATACCCCGTCTAGGAGTTGGTGTCTACTACCTATGGGGGCTTCGTGGTTGCCAAGGTAAACGGGGTCTTCTTCTGTAGCTGGTGTGCGCCTCCGCGGAGGCCGATCGAGAAACTCACGCAGATGCGGGAACGCATGACGACCGTACTAACAGAGCGAAGGCCGGTGGTAATAGCGGGTGACTTCAATGCCTGGGCCGGAACGGTGCGGAGTCGATTATTGACATTACTTTTTGTAGCCCTGGCCCAACAAGTAGTTCGAACTGGAGAGTAGGCGATAGCTACACTCACAACGATCACCTGGCGGCTCGCTACAGTATCGACTACAACAACAGCAGGCAGCAGGTAGAGGAAAAGGCGGTTAGACCAAGCGTTCGCAGTTAGAAGACATCATACTTCGACGAAGGGCTATTTAGGGAGGTGCTCCGCCGTGAGCGAAATAAGCTTAGTTTAGACGGCGACGAGCTAATAGCAGTGCTCTCGCGTGTGTACAATGTGACCATTCCTAGGCGAGTCCACCCTAGAAATGGGAGACCACCGGCTTTCTGGTGGACTGAAGAAATGCGGACCTGTGCCGCGCCTGCCTACGGGATAGGCGGCGGATGCAGCAAGCACGATCTGAGGAAGAGCGAAACGAACGACGGGTGGTGTTCGCCGCTGCTAAAGCCGCGTTGAATACCGAGATAAGGGCACGCCAAAAGGCCTGCTTTGAGGGTCTCTGTCAGAGTGCCAATACAAACCCGTGGGGTGACGCCTATAGGATCGTTATGGCCAAGACGAGAGGTGTAATCGCTCCTACAGAGCAATCTCCAAAGATGTTGGAGGGGATCATCGAGGGGCTTTTTCCACGTCATGATCCTAGTTCTTGGACAACTTTCGTAAAACAGCCGGGGACTGGGGCTGCCGATGAGGAGAGGGTCACCGATGTGGAACTTGCGGGGATAGCTAAGTCCCTAAGCGTAGGTAAGGCCCCAGGTCCGGACGGAGTTCCGAACCTGGCCTTAAAAGTAGCTATTGCAGAGGCTCCCGAGATGTTCAGGTCTGCTATGCAGAAATGCCTGGACGAGGGAGTTTTCCCAGAAGCTCGACAGAGGCAGAGCCTGGTACTATTGCCAAAGGTGGGGAAACCACCCGGAGTCCCGTCGGCATATAGACCAATATGTTTGATTGACACGGCGGGAAAGGTGCTCGAAAAGATCATCCTCCATAGAATGTTGAGGTACACCGAGGGCGAAAATGGCTTCCGGAAGGGGAGGTCCACCGTAGACGCTATCTTGTCGGTTACAAAAACCGCCGTTAGAAAAAGCACTCGAGCCT